>NC_133328.1:63419684-63632109 GCF_042186555.1 Aquarana catesbeiana | reverse complement strand
TCGCCTGCAAGTCGGATCTCTCTGTAAAGTCAAGCGACTTTGCAGAGAAAACCCCTCCCTCCCCCCCCTCCCTCCCAGAGAGGTGATTGGCCACAGGCGAAGTCGCCTGTCATGGAGGCGACTTCAAGTCGCCTCGTAATTTGCCGAAGTCGCGCTGAAGTCGCGCTAAAGTCGCGCTGAAGCCGCGTTGAAGTCGCGGTACAAAGTCGCGCTAAAGTCGTGTTGCCCATGTGTGAACCGACCCTTAAGGATTCTCAGCTTGTGCTTACAAAGTCGTGCTGAAATCGTGTCTATATTATTCAGGTACGATTTGCATGCTACTTGAGGGTTTAACATTGAGGTCTATGGACATCAACTCGCATGGAAGTTGGTCCAAAGTAGTGCAGGGACTACATTGAAGTCGGCACAACTTAAAGTCATGCCAATATGAATGGTAGTCATTGAAAATCATGGAGAATGACTTGTCATACGATTTTGCAGTACAAAATTCACTGATAGAAGTTATTGCAGGTTAAGATGCAGGGCCACTCAGCAAATGAAGATTCTGCTAGTCTTCATGTACACCGGGCCTACGTTTATCACAGCCGTGGGAAAACGCAAAAACGCGGCAGTTCCTAAACTCTGCTAAAAGCCTATGTGTACATGGACATGGAGTTGAGTTTAGGAGCTTTGGCAAAAAAAATGCTAAATGCTCCTAAACTCAAGTTTCCGCTTGTGTACATGAAGCCTTAAAGTGGATGTAAACCCTTAACTATACTCAGTGAAGTGACTGGCCTCAGGTGACAGAGATGAAACAAATCCTCCAACATAAGCTGTACCCGTTTATTTGCAGCCATCTCTTCTCTGCATCCATTCAAAGTCCAGTATTTATACAGCTGGTCTAAGCTGTCAGAAAAGAGGGGGGTGGAGAGCTGAAGGTATACACTGGAGAGCTCAGTGAGCAGAGCTCTAAAAGCCGATTGAAGGGACACACCCCCCTTCACACAGCACACAGGAACAGATTTGAGGCGGCCAATCACAGGCTGTTTTAGAGATCTCTCCCCTGTCACCTTTCTTCTCTTGGTGTCGGGAAAACTTGTCAGAAGTGATTCATGCGGACAGCAGAGGAATGAAGCAGCAGACAGGAATGACACTTTGTGCTCTAAATTGAGACAGTACACACTACACACTATAGAGGGATATGCTTTCCTCAGATTTCATGTCAGGGGTTAACAACGACTGTAAAGAAGAGGAGGTTGGGGGCTGCTCTGTGCTAGACCCTTGCACAGAGCAGGTAAGAGTGCTTTCACACTGGGGCGTTTGGGACGTCGGTGGTAAAGCTATTCGGCCGCTAGCGGGGCGCTTTTAACCCCCAGCTAGCGGCCGAAAAAGGGTTAAAACCACTGGCAAAGCGCCGCTGCAGTGGCGGAGTTGCCCATTGATTTCAATGGGCAGGGTGCTTTAGGAGCAGTGTATACACCGCTCCTACAGCGCTGCAAAGATGCTGCTTGCAGGAGTTTTTTTTACCATCCTGCCAGCACACCGCTCCAGTGTGAAAGCACTCAGGCTTTCACACTGGAGAGACAGGAGAGGCTCTTTACAGGCGCTATTTTTTGGGAAAAAAAAAAGCTTTTAGTATCACTTTAAAGCACTCCCAATCTGACAAGCAGAGCAGGACATGTGGTTTCTGATAAAAAAAAAACTCATTAAAGTGGTTCTAAGGTCTAGTTTTTTTTTTTTTTACCTTAGTGCAATCTCTGCATTCAGGTAAACAAAAAAACAAAACAACCTCTAGTATCTTTCCTACCCACCGCCATCCCTAAATACTTACCTGACTCCGGCGCTGTCCCAGGTACAGCACCGCTCCTCTTACTTCCTAGTCTCACAGTAGACACAGAGCAGTGGGCACCATAGGCTAGGCGGCTTACCAGCACTGTATGTGCCTATGAACACACACAGCCTGGATCAGGAGCGCACATGCATTAGTGTCCCCATAGCACACAGCTTGCTAAGGAGGCATCCAAAGGGAAGAGAAGCAGACAGCACTGACAGGGACCTGCCAAAGAGGAGGTAAGGGACTATTCTGTGCAATATCGTTAAAGTGACTGTAAAGTCAGGTTTGTTATCGTAATGCATTTTATGCATTATGATAAAAAGCCTTCTGTGTGCAACGGCCCCCCCCTAATACTTACCTAAGGTCCATCTAGATCCAGCGATGTTGCACGAGATACACGGCTATCCGGGACTCTCCTCCTCATTGGCTGAGACAGCAGTGCGGCGCCATTGGTTCCTGCTGCTGTCAAAGTGAGCCAATGAGGAGAGGAAGGGGGTGGGGCCTGGCCATAGCTTCGCGTCTGAATGGACACAGGGAGCAGCGGCTCAGCTTGCGTGCCCCCATAGTAAAGTGCTTGTTGTGGGGGCACTCAGCAGGAGGGAAGGGGCAGGAGCAGCAAAGAGGGACCTGAGAAGAGGAGGATCTGGGCTGTTCTGTGAAAATCCACTGAACAGAGCAGGTAGTATAAGGCCCCTTTCACATGTGGAAGCGGAGTCCGCCACGGCCTGCCGGCTCAGCGGAAGATCTCTCCGTTGATCTCCGCTGAGCCGGCGGATGACAGGTCCCTCTTTACTCACTGAGCGGGGAGGGGCTTGTCAGGCGCCGCTGCCGCCTATGGAGGGATTGGATGAAAACGGACAGCATGTCCGTTTTCATCAGATCTCACCCGATCTGATAACGACGGACCTGGACGTAGGGCCATCAGTCTGCTTTTAGCGGATCGGACCGGGTCGGATGTCAGAGGACATGGCTCCGCTGACATCCGTCGCTCCATAGGCTAACATGGAGCGCCCGTTCAGGTCCGCCGTCAAAACTGACAGGCGGACCTGAACGATCCGATCGTGTGAAAGGGGCCGAACAAGTTTTTTTTTTTTCATTAAAAATAACAAAACACACGGGACTTTAGTATTACTTTAAGTGTAACCTCTTATTTTAAGAAAAAAATAAAAAATGTAAATAGAACATGGTAAAAAAAAAATAATAGACTAGGTCAAGCGAGATTTCTAATTTATTCCTACAATAAAGACAAAAAAGCAGCGTAAGAAGATATCTAATAGCATGTAGAGCCTCTGACTCACAGAACGTCTATTCATGGTCATGGGACTACAAGCAGCATGAACATGTAAACAAAGTTCTCCAGCACAGGACATGAATATCTTCACTGCAGTACTGAGCACACTTTCCTTTAATGCCACATCACCAAAGCTGTACTGTGATATTTACTTTAAAGGGGGGAATTTAAATGTCTTCTCTGTTGAGCACAGTGCTTCAAAAAGTCTACTCATCTGATTATCCCCAATCCTTACACTGAATATTTGAAATTCCTGGTATAAGCAGCCATTGGACGATTCAGTATCAAATTAAACTGAACGGTGGTGTGTAATGCCAAATTTGTTGCCTGGTCTACAGACAGAGGCCGATTCCTATGGTTGTCCACAGACAGGCAAATATAGTACAATGCCGCATACACATGAGCGGACTTTTCGACAGAGTTCAGACGAAACTGACTTGCCTACACACGATCCCACCAAAGTCCGATCGTTTTGAACGCGATGACGTACGACCAGACTAGAAAAGGAGTAGCTGCCCTTGCGTTGTTTTCGGTCTGTCGGACTAGCATATAAACGTTTTTTTCCGATAGGAATCGAGTCTGTCGGAAAGATTTGAAACATGTTCTATTTCTAAGGTCCATCAGATTTTAAAAGAAAAGGTCCGATGAAGCCCACACACGATCGGAATGTCTGACGGATTTGTTCCGTCGGTCATGTGTATGCAGCATAAGGCCCCGTTCACACCTAAGCGATTTTCTGCTTGAAGCTCTAAAACGCTCAAGCCAAATATTATTCATTTGAATGGCCCTTGCTCACATCTGAGCGTTCTGCCGCCTGAAGCAAAATGCCTGAAGCTCAAATATAGTACACAAGCTTCTTTTTGGCAGATTACAAGCGTTTTTGGCCCCATAGACTTCAATAAAATATGACTGACGAGCGTTTTACAAGCGTTTTCTGCTCAAACAGCAGCTTTCCACCCCTAATTTCCTCTCCCTCTCTTCCCCTGAATGCTTTCTATTGGCTAAACAAAAATGCTTGAAGCTGTAAAACACTTATAATACGCTTCTAAAAAAAACAAAACAAAACAAGCCACTTGTAAAAAGCTACAAAAAAAAAAAAACGCCCGAAAAAAAACCAGTACAAAACGATACGCACAGGTGTGAATGGAGCCTAAAGGATTTCCGATTATACCCATTTACACTCATTTGTTGCATACTGGTTCTGGGTAAGTGACTAAGACATATAGAAGCCACACACAGCCAGGCAGCTCATATTTTCAGAAGAAAGACAAAAATGGTCTCCAAATTTCTCTCATGATAGGTGTTCTTTAAAGTGTATGTAAAAGACAAAAAAAAAAAAAAAAAAAAAAAAAAAAAACACGAAAGTTTTGAATAATTAAGGAAGGTTACAACAACCCCCGTCAGATTATTTTTTGCTGTGTGTCCTCCTGGAAAGATTTCCTTTCATTTCCTGTCTTGGAGGCAAAACAGGAAGCAAGAGGAAATCTCCCCCATGGAAGAGGAATTCCCTTCTCAGACAGTGGTCACCAGAACGTTTGTCCCCACTGGAAGATTTCCTCTCAAAACTTTCTCTCATAAAACTATAACAGCTTTTTTCAACCAGGGTGCCTGGGCAAAATACCTAGAAATTGCCCAAAAATTGTATACAAGTCAGTGGGTGGATCAAGCCTGCCTATTAGTTACACAAAGCCACAGGTTAGGTGTCCTAACAACCAATAAGGTCATCGGTTAATGAGGAGGATGTTGGGCACTTGCACAGCATCCTTGTTTGCCCCTCCATCGGCACCAGGGTCACATAAGCTGAGTGAGGGAGAGAAACCGAGGGAGAAGAGAAACATTAGAATACTAGTCAGTACCAGTGTACAAAGGTATATTGGCTTTGGAAGAATAAATCACCTCTAATGTTGGGTGTCTTATGCATGTGGCTGTTGCTACATTATGGAAAACTATTAAAAATTCGTTCTTTTTTTAATTTAATTTAGAAAGGGGTGCCTTGAGATCGAGTGGCATTTAAAGGGTGCCTTAACTGAAAAGGTTGAGAAAAACTGGTCTATAATTTAAAATTTTTTACTTATCTGTCTCAATGACACTGGTCACCAGGAAAAATAGAGGGGTCAATACCGCAAGTTCCATTGAACCTGACATCAAGGGTCTTTTTCCTACTCTGGCAGTGGGCGATCCTCAATGCTGCAAATAACCAGAATGACATGGCAAAATTCTCTGTAGCACTCTGCAGTGAGCCCAGACCAGCAGGAGGATGTACCCCCAGGGGGTAGGTCCCTGACACCCCGAGTTCAGAAGTGGGTTGAAGGATGCTGGGCCTCATTCAACTCAGAGGAAGGCTGGTGTTGGATCACAGGGCAGCGGGTCTGTGGGGGATTGTACTGGAGCTGGGATAAGTATTGCCGCCAGACCAATAACATTTGCCCACTAATTAAGTTTTAAAACATTTTTTGCTGGATTTAGGCTTTAAATGTTTAGTAATACCTTTTCAAATGGCAGGAGGCACTTTAGATAACACTTGCAAAATTCTCAGTGACGTCAGCGCAAAGCTTAAAAATTTTAGGCCCCTTTCACATCTAGTGATTAGGGGCCGTGGCAATTGCGGCAATTCTGCCTGTGATTTCAAAGCACACTACAAGGCTGGCAAACGCACGTTTGCCATTCATTTTTAATGGCATCTAAAACGCTGTGCGGTTTTACCGCAATTATCGCTTGATTTATAACACAGCATGCCACATCACATAAAGCTCATCACCCAAAAGAAGCTCTGGCTCCTTGCTGTGCAACAATCGCAGCAAAACCGCACAGCATTTTAGAAGCCATTTAAAAATAAATGGCAAACATGCATGGTGCGTTTTGCCAGCATTGCAGTGCAATTTGGAATCACAGGCACAATCACAGCAATTCCACCCACGATCCCAAATCACTAGATGTAACCTAGCCTAAGGCCCCTTTCACACTGGGGCGGTGGGGGCGTCGGCGGTAAAACAGCGCTATTTTTAGCGCTGTTTTACCGTCGTTTTTGCGGCGGTATTCGACCGCTAGCGGTGCGGTTTTAACCCCCGCTGGCGGCCGAAAAAGGGTTAAATCCGCTCGTACAGCGCGGCTATAGCCGCGGTATTACCGCGGTATAGCCGCGCTGTCCCATTGATTTCAATGGGCAAGAGCGGTTTAGGAGCGGTGAATACACCACTCCTTCACCGCTCCAAAGAAGCGGTTGGCAGGACTTTTTTTTACCGTCCTGCCAGCGCACCGCTTCAGTGTGAAAGCCCTCGGGCTTTCACACTGAACAAACAGCGGAGGCTGTTTAGGGGCGGTTTGCAGGCGGTATTTTTAGCGCAATACCGCCTGCAAACCACCCCAGTGTGAAAGGGGCCTTAGGGTTCATTCGGCATTTTTTATGCCTAGTGTAAATCTCCTGCTGCTTTCCTATGCCTGGGTGCCGTGGACAGCCTTCTTTTCAAGTGAATGGCTGTTTGCTGCCATATCCACTAATGCTTCTTTGTATCCGTGTTTTCCCAAGCGTGAATCTTCAGTCGGATGTGCACGTGTGTGTAAACGCTAGACCTGCACAATTCTGGCTAAAACGAGAATCACAATTTTTTTGCTTAGAATAAAGATAACGATTTTCTCACGACTCTCGCGGCGTAATCATATTTCACATTATACAAAAAAATTGGGCTAACTTTACTAGTATTTTATTTGATTCATTGAAGTGTATTTTTTCCCCAAAAGAGATATAAAAGAGAAAATACTGATTTTAACTTGTAAGTAACGAATGTCAGAAAAAGGTTTGGTTTTAAGTAGCTAAACTGACCTTTACACACAGAATTTCATTCCTTTGATCTAAAAAGATACAAGGCGATACAATGCATCTCTTCTCTATGGCCCCATTCACACCTGAGTGTTTTGTAGCTTGAAGCCTGAAGCTACAAAACGCTGCAGCGGAAAAAAAAAAAAATCAATTATTCTGTATGGAGATGGTTCACATCTCCACTCCAAAAAAGCCTGAAGCCAAACGCCTGAAGCTCAAGCAAGTTCTGGAGCTTTTTGTTGCTCGAATCGGGCAGATTTGGGTGTTTTTGGAGCGTTAGTATTCCCATTGAAATTAATAGAAACGCGCCATTCACGCAATTTTCTGCTCAAATAAAAATAGTAATATATGCATAAATAAATGTAAAATACATACACAAATAACTAAAAAAAACATCATAAATAAGTAAAATAAATGAATCATATGTAATATTAATAATAATTAACCTTAAAAAATATTAAATACATTATTAATAATAAAATAACACCCAAACTCGAACAAAAAAAATACATTCTTTAAAAAAATTTCCGTTAGGATGTTTAGTTATTTATTATTTTATTTTTTAAGGGGTAAGTGTTAAAGTTAAAGGAGTTGTAAAGGCAGAAGGTTTTTTATCTCTATGCATTCTATGCATTGAGATAAAAATCCTTCTGTATATAGCAGCCTCTCCAGCACTCCACCCCCCCCCCCCTTACCTACCTGAGCTATTTCTCTTTCCAGCAATGTCCACGATCCCCTCAGCCATCCAGGACACTCCTGATTAACTGAGACAGAGCAGCAGCACTATTGGCTCCCGCGGCTGTCAAAATCAGTCAGCCAATCAGGGGAGAGAGGGGGCGGGGCCAGGAGCTCTGACTCAGCTTGGGTGACAACCTGTAGCAAGCTGCTGGCTGAGGGGGCACTCAAAGGAGGGAGGGGCCAGGAGCAGCTAAGAGGGACCCGATAAGAGGAGGATCCGGGCTGCTCTGTGCAAAACAAACTGCACAGAGGAGGCAAGTATAACATGTTTGTTATTTTAAAAAAAAATAAGCGAGCCTTTACAATCACTTTAAGGGTTAATTATTTAATTATTGTTACTTAGTATTAATTTACTGAATTTATTTTTTTATGATTCGTGTATTTATTTTACACGTATTCATTATTATTTGAACAATAATAATAATAATAATAATAAACAACAATAACACTAAATAAAATAAAAAATAAATAAAACAATAATAATCATACCCCCAACTCCTAATCCTAACCTAAACTGAACTCGAACCCCTTACCCTAACGAAAAAAACATTATAATAAATGAATAGTAATAAAAGAAGAAAATAAAAGCTAATAGAAAAGCTAAAAAAGCTGAAATACCTAGCAACAAAATGATGCAACAGATCTCTATTGGCTAATAAAAAAAACCCCAAAAAACCCAAAGCCCAAAAATGCTGCATACCAACATGCCAAAAAACGCCAGAAAAGCGCTCAAAGACGCTATGCTCAGGTGTGAATGCAGCCTATTTCCCAGCGCCGAGGAATGTTGATAAACATTGCTGGCTTTTTTTTTTTGACAGCTCTGAGCGGCTCTGCTCTGGTCACATAGAATCGAGGAAATGTCGGGTTAAAATCGTGAGGGGGGTTGACTCGAGATCACGATCTTTTAACAATTAATCGTGCAGCACTAATAAATGCATCTGCATTTACAAATGTACAGCCCTTCACTTTTATAGCAGGCTGTAGATGACACATTGGGGCTCCCCAGGCACAGGAAAACACTGGAGGTTTACGGTAGGCCTAAAAACATCTTACGGTCTGTGTGCACAAACCCTGAAAGGCCATCTCCATCCAAAACTGATATTGCAGTATTTCCATTGGTATTGACTTTTTCTTTAATTGAGACGATACATTTTCTGATTATTTTTTCTGTCTACAAGCTCTGCCACAAGGCCATTATAAAGATGTCACTCTCTTGCACATAAACGACCTATTTATTTGCTCTAAATTACAGAGAACGTCTTGGCTGAGGTTGCCACATCCGCAGCATTTAGTCATAACAGGAATTTGAGTGAACTTGGTTTGCAATCCTGAAGAGAAACAGAAAGTCAAAATGTAAATGTAATGTACTATCAACCAAACAGTACTGGGATAGTTCTCTGTAAACACTCCACAATGGAGGACAGGCTGGTCACACTGACAGCTCCCATGACGGAGATGTCCTACCCCTGACTTTTTTTTCCTTCTCCCTATTGAGATTGAAATAAATGGGCGGGGGGTTCATTGCGTCCATGTCATCTAAACACCGAGCAAAGTTATACTTTACAAATATGTGGTTTTTGCTTTTTTAAGCAGTGGTGTGACCGCACAGCGAGGTCATATCGCTGCATTTATACTGCGCCCCTAAGTGCATGGAATGTGAAGAAACCACCAACATAGCAATGAAGTCAGTCCCACAGATTAGGCCTCAGGCTTGAAATTTTTTTTAAGACTTCTGTTCAATCACCTCCTTTAACACATAAAAATGGAACACACAGTATTGTCTAACAAACAAAGTAAAACCAGGCAAAACAAATGTATCAATATTTTTGGACAGTAAAAAAAAAAAGACAACCATCAATTTCTTCTCACTTCCTGTACAGGTACATGGTGAAATGTGACATGAGGTTTTAATTATTCTTTGCCACACCAAAAAAAAAAAAAAAAAAAAAAAAAAAAGGTCCTCAAAATGGAGAGAACAAATAAAACCCCACAGCCAATTTGTCCATACTACTTCCACCTTAGTGTTCCTACTATACGCAGGAGGGGGGGGGGGGGGGGGGTTGAGGGCACAGATCTGTAGTTAAAGGATAAGTTCACCTTTGGAAACAAGTTACACGTTCCACCCTAAAAACGGGTGGAGCGTGTAACATGTTCCCAGTGCTGCAGCTGCTGCCCGATCCCCTCCTCTCTGTGACAGCAGTACCAGGGAGAAGTTCCCTGTACTAGCTGTCACTTTTTGAAATCTGCGTGGCCAGTGGGGGTTCTGCCCACATGGCCGCATCATTCACTCACACAGCTCTGTGTGTGAATGAACTACAGGCCCGACATTCTTTGTGGTTGTTGGTTTGTAGTTCTCAATGAACTATCATGGCTCTGTGGAGCACCGTGGTAGTTAATTGATTCTTCCTGTCAGATTGCATCTGCTTGCCCTAACAGGATGTACGGGCACACAGATACACTAGCAGATCTGCTGATCGTTGGTACAACGCTTTACAAAAAAATAAATAAAAATTGTGCATTTATTTTTTTTTTCTAAAAAGTGAGCTTATCTTTTAAAGTGAAGCTCCACCCAAAAGGGGAAGCTTCACTTGTTCACACCCTCCACTGCCACATTTGGCACTTTTTGGGGGGAGCGGATACCTGTCAAATTTCTGTCCCCTTCTCCTTTCCCACCCCCTGCTGCCTTCTGGGAGACACAGAGGTCCCAGAAGACAGTGGGACCATACAGAAAGCGCAGCAGGCCTCGCGCATGTGCAGTAGGAAACAGGCTGTGAAGCCGCAGGCTTGACTTTCCGTTTCCCTTAGTGAAGATGATGGCGCCTCCACCCACAGCCGACAGACGAATTGGTTAGGGGTGCCAACATCACAGGATACCTGGAAAGGTAAGTGCCCTGATTAAAGATGCGCTGAAACATTTTGGCCGAAAATTGTGTTTTATCGGCAGAATGCCGATAAAAGAAAAAGGTGCCGATAATGGCAATGAAAACGTGCGTGATTTTACAGCGAATTCGTTGCGATTTTGCCGTGCTTATGGAGTGTTTTTTATAGGTCATGCGACTCAAAAACCACATCAAAAACCTAACACAAGTGCGTTAATGATGCGTTCTTGCTGCGCTTTCAATGCATTTCAACTGGAAGGTGTGTTTTTTGTGCGTTTTTTTTTTTTTAACTTACCAAAAAAGCAGAAAGCACTATTTTTAACACCACAATGGAAGCACAATAGACCAGTGTGCAGACATACATAGAATTTAAAAAGGGATACATTATTCTTGCGCTAAACGTGCCAATAATGGCCGACGATAAATTAAAAAAAAAAAAAAAATGAATAACAAACATGTTATATTTACCTTCTCTGTGCAGTTGGTTTTGCACAAAGCAGCCCGGATCCTCCTCTTCTAGGGCCCCTCTTTACTGCTCCTAGACCCTCCCTCCTTTGAGTGCCCCCCACAGCAAGCAGCTTGCTACAGGGGGCACCCAAGCCGAGTCAGAGCTCCGTGTATCCATTCAGACAGTGAGCCCCGACCCCTCTCTCCCCCGTATGGCCGACTGACTGACTTACAGCCTTGGGAGCGAATGGCAACGCTGCTTTATCTCAGCCAATCAGGAGGCGTGTCCTGGATGGCTGAGGTGATCATGGATATCGCTGGAGAGAGAAGGAGCTCAGGCAGGTACTGGGGTGCTGGGAAGGCTGCTACACACAGAAGGTTTTTATTATCTTAATGCATAGAATGCATTAAAGTGGTGTTCCACCCTAAAAAAAAAAAAAAAAAAAAAAAAAAAAAATTCATGACTGTGCCTAAAAAAAAAAAAAAAAAAAAAAATTTTTTTTTTTTTTTTACTTACCTCTAAATGCCTGTTGCTAGGGGGTCCCTCGTAGTCTGCCTCTTCCAGTGCCTGGGCTGGTGATATCACTTCCCCCTCGGCACAGGAAGGACTCGGCTCTGCTCCCTCCCTCCTATCAATCATCTGGGACCCATTACAGGTCCCAGGTGACTGAGCGGCCAATCACGGTGCGTGGCGCCGCTCGCGCATGCGCAGTGGGTGCCAGGCTGTGAAGCCACAGCCTGGCGCCCACAGTTGCAATGCCGGCGCCGCTGAACGGAGGGGGAGACGAGCGGGGCATCGATCCCCTGCATCGCTGGACCCTGGGACAGGTAAGTGTCCAATTAAAAGTCAGCAGCTGCAGTATTTGTAGCTGCTGACTTTTAATTTTTTTTTTTTTTTTTGATGGGCCCTCCTCTTTAAGAAAGAACAACCTTCTGCCTTTACATCTCCTTTAATTAAAAACTCACAAAAGTACAGGAGTTTCTTTTGGCAGATTGGGCCCCATGGACTTCAATGGAATGCCTAAAAATGTGCGACATAAGTGCTTTGTTGCTCGTTTTCCGCTCAAAAAAGCAGCCCTCTACCCCTAATGCTTTAGGTTGGCTAAACAAAAACACCTGAAGCTGTAAAACATTTGTAATACACTTCCAAAACGCTTGTAATACATTTCTAAAAACGTTTAAAAATTCTCAAATTAGAAACCCTTGAAAGTCGCTCTGCTCAGTGAATGCAGCCTGATAGGAGCGTCAAATCAAAAGGTCAAAGCGCCAACTTAAACTTTTGTGCATTTCATATTGAGGGTGACGTTAAACAGCCTACACGTTTCAGAGGCTTTGGCACTCCCCCTTTATCAGGGCTTGGAATCTGCATGAATAGAAATGAAGAGAACTTGTGAACATTTGAAGCAGTATAACCAAATACTAATATATTTGGGTTGGCACAGCACTTCTAACAAAAACCTATACAGTACTAAACTCAAATATACTGGAAAAAAATAAAAATAAAAAAGTTAACTGTATTATATTTAGCATAACCAACTAGACAACTCTGCTTTTCTCTTTCCTATCTCAGAAAAGTTCATGAAGTCAAAACAAGAAAAGTTCTGTTGGTTAATGGGGGGGGATTGACGACTGCAGCGATAGGAAAAATCAAATGTGATAGATGAAAAAACGTTCTCGTTTCTTATCTGAACAAACATAATTCTGTAAAAGTGGCGTTCATTCTGGAAAAATTGTACTCATTGTGCGAGGAAAAGTTTAATCTGAATTTAGAACGTTCGTGGCCACAAACATTTCTTCTTTTAAATTATTATGTATGGTATAGAAGTATATGAAAGAACAACACAAAGGTTTCTGTATAGTGTATGCAAAAAGTGGATTCATAGGTTGACTAATAAACATATAATATGTATTGTATATATAATTATACTTCTATGTATGCGATATACTGTATAGTACTTAAAGTGGTTCTAAAGGCAGAAGGTTTTTTTTTTCTACCTTAATGCATTTTATGTGTGCATCAACCCCAATACTTACCTGAGCCTCTATCCAGCGATGTTGCAGCAGTGTCTCGGCTGCCCGACAGCAGTGCAGCACCATTGGCTCCCGCTGCTGTCAAAGTCAGTCAGCCAATGCGGAGAGAAAGGGGGCGGGGCCTGGCCGCAGCTTCGTGTCTGAATAGACATCGGGGAGCTGAAGGTTCAGGTGCCCCCACAGCAAGCCCCCAAGCAAGGGCACTCAACAGAAGGGAGGGGCCAGGAGCACTGAAGAGGGACCCAAGAAAAGGAGGATCTGAGCTGCTATGACAAGTTTATTTTTAACAAAAAAAAAAAACTAGACTTTAGTATCACTTTAAGAATTTCAATAAATTTTGCTTTGCATTATTCTTTTGTTGATTTCACAAGTAATAAAAAGAACCCCATTCAATCAGTCAGGGAATCCCTTCAAGTAGCAGGTTGGCATGAAAATTTTAGAAGGTCTTCGAACCAAATTAGCTGACTCAATGCTGGAGTCATGAAATGCTCTGATGAACGATTTTTCTGAATCCTGTAAGAACATTTGAAGGAAAGCCGAATCGCTTATAGACAGCTTTTTCTGGAGATACAGAATAAATAACACCTGGAATTTATAAAAAGTGTTGCAGAAGCTCATTAGAAATCGGTTTCCCATCCGTGCAACAAATAGCGCAGCTTGCAACAGACTCGTGTCACAGTCAGTAAGGCCTCATGTACACTGCTGCTGCTAAAAACGGATGTTCAGAGGCAGTTGGACACTTTTTTTCAACTGCCCTGAACTCATCCAATGTTATCTTATGTGTACATATACACAGGTTTGTTTACTGTCGTTTTTAGGCAGTTGCGTTTATAGGCCTTTTTTTGAAGGCAAAAAAAATGAGTTCAGACTAAGGCTGGGAGATTCTAAAAAAAAAAAATTAAAATCTGCGATTTTTTAAAAACAAACTCAATTCACGATTCGAAGCGAGATCTTTTAATTTTTTTGGACACCGCACCGGTCCTGAGGAGCTGCGGGCAGGAGTTTTTAGGCGAGGCCGCGGCTTCGGCCTAGTCCGCGGCGTCCGGCCCCACGCCGGTCCTGGTGGGGAAAAAAAAAAAAAAAAAAAAATCGATTTTCTGAAATTTTGAATCGATTTGACCTCTCAACTCGATTCAAGATTAAAATCGATTTTTTTTCCCCAGCCTTAGTTCAGACGCCGAAGTTTTCGACCCGTGTTTCGTTTATAGGCGTTTTCCGCCATTTAAAAAAAAAAAAAAAAATTTTTCCTAAACGCTTCTAAACGCAAATGCGGGATGTAAACACGGCAAAACGGATGTTTTAAACGTGTGTTACTATCTATCTGTCAAGTTAAATCGTTCAGGAGAGGTTGTAAAAACGTCCCGTGTACATGAAGCCTAAGTGGTATATGAATCTGTGGCAGAATTTATTCTGCTATACAATATATACACGTGCAAAACAATTTGCACCAACATGAAAAAGGTCTTATGCTTGCTATACACCAGTAGCCATTTTTCTAAATATTTGTTTTTGGAATGTTTCATTTTGTAATGGTTAAAGGGAGGGGGGGGGGCAATCTGATGTTTGTTTTTCATTGTAGTGATGAGAAAAACTCAAAAGGAGCAGGATGGAAATGTTTATCTTGAATGAAAGAAATTGTAACTGTGAAAGCGGTAGTTTGAGGACAATGTTATTGTAATGGAACCCGTTTTAATACTTCTGGGATTCCATTGACTTAACAGGTCTGGACAAACTTGCAAAGGCATGTTTCCAATGCTGCAGCCGCTGTCCGCTCCCCCCTCCCCTGTGGCAGCAGTACGGGGAGAAGTTCCCTGTACTTGCTTTAGCTGCCACTGTTTGAAAGCTGCACCCACACGGCCACGTAATTCAGGCACACAGCTCCATGTGTCTGAATAAACTACAAGCCCCGAGATCCTTAGCAGCGGTCGGCTTATAGTTCTTAATGAACTACCACGGCGCTGTGGCAGTTCATTGAGTCCTCCTGTCAGGGAGTATCGGCTTAACCGTGCTGGATGTACAGGTAAGCCCATACACTGACCATGTGCAGGAGATCTGCTGGATTACTGGTGCAATGCTTTCCAGGATCCAGCAAAAAAAATAATAAATGCACATTTTTTTTTTACCTCCAAAAAAAAATAAAAATAAAAATGTGCATTTATTTTTTCAACTGAACCTATTAAAATGGATCTTCGCCTCCCACCCCTTTTTTTTTTTACCCTTGCTCTATTAGTTCTCATAAAGAATAAATAGCCATCATGGTATAGTATGTCTTAATTCATTTATTAAAAAGATTTTAAAAAAAGACTATTGCACTCATATTTGTTTGTGCCCATGAGCCGACACCAAGCTGTTCCAGCCGTGTGTGGGGGGTCCGAAATGTCAGTGTGTATACCCCTATGCTTTCCTTTAGTTGGCGTGCGCTCCAAGCCTCATTCTCGCTTAGCAGGAAGTGACGTCAATACCTCTCAGCAGCCTCTACGCGTTTCGCAAGTAATGATTGCGTCATCAGGATGGCCTTGTATGTTGTTGTTAGTATTTTTAATTTTATACGGTGGGGTAGTGGAAGCCAGTGAAGAGATTGGCAGAGAGGAGCAGCAGTCACGGATCGATTAGCGAGGTGTATGAGTATAGCAGCTGCATTCATAATAGACTGAAGGGGGGGATAGCCTGTATAAGGGTAGGTTATTAAGGAGAGAGTTGCAGTAGTCGGGGCAGGAAATAATCAAGGAGTGAATAAGTTACTTTGTGGCGTTGTCAGTCAGGAAGGGGCGAATTCTGGAGATGTTACGGAGGTTAAGGCAGCAAGATTTAGCCAGTGATTGGATGTGGGGGCTGAAGGAGAGATCAGAGTCAAGGATTACACCCAGCCTGTACCTTTACATTATGCCTTTATCTTTACATTATTCCTTTACCTTACATTATATCTTTACCTTACATTATGCCTTTACCTTGCAGGGTGTGAAAAAAAAAGTCCAGCGGTTTACAAAGGCTTTTAACTGCTTCCCAAAACGATGACACTCAAGGCATGCTATGCATGATAACAGTGACTTTTGGTTGTACTCCCAACCAGACTGTTATATCATCCAAAGTCCGGTGTCCTGATTACAAGTGCAGCACCATGGCAACCGCACATCAGACCAAGATGGCGGCCTCCTTGGCTGTAGAGGATCGAAGGGTTTAGTTCCACTGGCTGAATTTGCGGTTGGACTTTCTAATCTGGTGATCACATCAGCATAGGAAGTATTTAGTGAACCGCCATGAAGGTGTCACCGTTAGAAGTGACAGACTATGGCCGGCCACTAAAAAGGCCAAAACCGTGGCCATGCCATCCATTCGCACAGTCAGACCATACGTGATGCCAACATGGAGGACAGGCCATCAGATCTCCTCACCTGGTGTATGCTGGGAGATATCTGCTCTACTATGACCACCCTAATCTGTACATGATCAATATATGACACATACAGACATGACACACAATGCACCTCCAGTGCTACTACAACCCCCATTAGGTCCCAGCCCCTGTGTGACCAGACATGACACTGACAGCAGCCTGTGATATGAGCCCAGTCACTCCCCAGGCCCTGTCCAGCCATGGCGGCTCTCCTTACCTAGACTTGCCCACCCCGCTCTCCCCAATGATGAGGATCTTCAGGGTGGTCAGGATATCTTCCTCCATTCTTCCCCTCTGCCGCTCCGGCTCTGCGCAGCTCCAACACTGCGCGCTCCCGGCAACCTTCTACCCCTCAGTGGGCGTCCACAAGCGGACCAGACAGGACTCGGAAGATGACAACAGCTGGGGAAGGCACGCGCCCGCAGCCAGACGTCTCTTCACCAACTCGCCTACTTCCTCCTTTCCGCGCTTTGCGTGCGCGCTCTCGCTGGTGACGACAAGCTGTGTCACTGCTTAGTTTCGGTCTCGCGGCCTTCTGTGACTGGGGTTTGAGGCTGTCACCTCGGATAGCTGACGCTAGGTGGCGCTGAGGGCTTATAGTATAAAAAGAGAGAGCTTCGACATTACCTCACCATTTCCCTTCACGAGGTGTGCTGGGCGGTGAGGTGCTGAAATGAAATAATATCATGGTAAGGACAGCAGTAAAGCTGGCCATACATGGCTCAAACGTTTGTAGCAAATTTATTTGTCTGAACATTCTTCCTTGTCCTCTAATTGTGTTCTAAAGGGTCTGGAGGATATTAGTTATGAGGAAAGGTTGCGAGCACTGAACTTATTCTCTCTGGAGAGGAGACGCTTGGGAGGGGATATGATTTCTATATACAAATACCGTACTGGTGACCTCACAATAGGGATAAAACTTTTTCACAGAAGAGAGTTTTAAGCGGGGGTTCACCCACACCGCCAAAAAAAAAAAAATATTAAAAGCCAGCAGCTACAAATACTGCAGCTGCTGACTTTTAATACATGCCCACTCACCTGTCCCAGGGTCCAGCGATGTCGGCAGGGGATGCCGAGAACCGAGCTGCCGCCGCCGCCATCCTAGGTGAGGGAATCAGGAAGTGAAGCGTTGCGGCTTCACTTCCCGGTTCCCTACTGCGCATGCGCGAGTCGCGCTGCGCGTCCCTAGTGGTCCCCGCTCTCTCCTGGGAGCTCTGTGTTCCCAGCAGACAGCACGGTCGGGACGGGAAGAGGCATAGACTCCCATGGGAGTCTATGCCGGAAGTGGGTGCAAATACCTGTCTTAGACAGGTATCTGCACCCCCCTCCCCCCTGAAAGGTGCCAAATGTGACACAGGAGGGGGGGAGGGTTCCAAAAAGCGGAAGTTCCATTTTTGTGTGGAACTCCGCTTTAATAAGACTCATGGCCACTCATTACAATTAGAAGAAAAGAGGTTTAACCTTAAACTACGTAGAGGGTTCTTTACTGTAAGAGCGGCAAGGATGTGGAATTCCCTTCCACAGGCGGTGGTCTCAGCGGGGAGCATTGATAGTTTCAAGAAACTATTAGATAATCACCTGAATGACCCCAACATACAGGGATATTCAATGTAATACTGACACATAATCACACACATAGGTTGGACTTGATGGACTTGTGTCTTTTTCAACCTCACCTACTATGTAACTATGTAACCTCTTATACCGTGTACCCACAACCGGACTTTCTGGCAGAAAAGGTCCAACGGAATCATTCTGTTGGACATTCCGATCGTGTGTGGGCTTCATCGGACTTTTACGTTCTAAAATTCTGACGGACCTAGAAATAGAACATGTTTCAAATCTTTCCGACGGAATCAGTTCCTATCGAGAAAACCGTTCGTCTGTATGCTATTCCAACGGACTAAAAAGGACACAAGGGCAGCTATTGGCTACTGGCTATTGAACTTCCTTCTTCTAGTCCCGTCATACGTCATCTCGTTCTAAACGATCAGACTTTGGTGTGATCGTGTATAGGCAAGTCCGTTTCAGCGGAACTCCGTCGGAAAGACCGTCGGAGTCTATTCTGACGGAAAGTCCGGTCGTGTGTATGCGGCATTAGACTAAACGCTACGCAATATCCTTTTTCTCCAAAAATACATCCACTACTTAAAGAGGAGCTTCAGTAATTTTTATTATCTTTCCATCTATTAAATCTTCTGCCCTTGTTTTATCTTTGGATAGTAAAACATTTTTTTTTCTGCCAATAAATACCTTATATAGCCCGCTTCCTGTTTCTTGTCTGGTAAAAAGCCTAGGCTTGTGACATCATGCACAGCTCTCTCTATCACTCTCCTGGGCATTTGCCAGGGAGGGAGGGGGGAATGAGTCACAAGAGGGTCAATGAGAGCTGCAGAGTTGGAGGTGTGTCTGTGTAAATCCATGAAGTGAACAGGCAGCAGCTTCAGCTGCCCACAGTTAAAATGGCTGCAGCCATACTCAGTGGAGGGAGATTTCTTCACCATATTTGGCAAGTAGGGATGAGCCGAACTACCCCCCGGTTCAGTTTGCACCAGAACTTGCGAACAGACAAAAAATTTGTGCGAACACCATTAAAGTCTATGGGACACGAACATGAAAAATTAAAAGTGCTAATTTTAAAGGCTTATATGCAAGTTATTGCCATAAAAAGTGTTTGGGGACCTGGGTCCTGCCCCAGGGGACATGTATCAATGCAAAAAAAAAGTTTTTAAAACTGCAGTTTTTTCAGGAGCAGTGACTTTAAGAATGCTTAAAGTGAAACAATAAACATGAAATATTCCTTTAAATATCATGTCTGGGGGGTCCCCTTAGTTTGCCTGTAAAGTAGCAAATTTTCCCGTGTTTAGAAAATACCACAGAAAAATGACATTTCTAAAGGAAAAAATCTCATTCAACCACTTCAGCCCCAGAAGATTTTACCCCCTTCCCTTTTACAATTTGGCACTGCATCGCTTTAACTGACAATTGCGCAATCATGCAATGATGTAACAATTTGCGTCCTTTTTTTCTCACAAATAGAGCTTTCCTTTGGTGGCATTTGATCACCTCTGCGTTTTTTTATTTTTTGCGCTATAAACAAAAAAAGAGCAACAATTTTGAAAAAAAACAAAACTTTTTTTACTTTTTGCTATAATAAATATCCCCAAAATTTGTTTTTAAAAAAATTATTTCTTCATCAGTTTAGGCCAATATATATTCTTCTACATATTTTTGGTAAAAAAATTGCAATAAGAGTATTTTAAATATGGTTTGCGCAAAAGTTATAGCATCTACAAACTATGGGAAAGATTTATGGCATTTCCATTATTTCTTTCTTTTTTTTTTTTTTTTTTTACTAGTAATGGCGGTAAACTGCGATTTTTAGCGGTATTGTGGCAGACAGATTGGATACTTTTGACACATTTTTCCATTGACATTTATACAGCAATTAGTGCTATAAATATGCACTGATTACTGTGTAAATGTCACTGGTAGGGAAGGGGTTAACACTAGGGGGCAATCAAGGAGTTAAACGTGTGTTCTAATTGTATAGGGATAGGGCTGACTGGAGGAGGAGACAACTTAGTAGGAACAAACGATATGTCTCATCTCCCCTGACAGAACAGGGATTTGTCTGTTTACACCCCCATGCTGGCTCTCGTGCACATGATTGCGCGTGGCCGGCGACGATCAGCGGCCACACACATCGGGTCCCCCGCCTTGCAGCGGGCACACGCGCGCCCGTGCTTCCTGGTGGCTCTTAAAGGGAAAACCGTACGGGATTTCGCACAGCAGTGCCATTGTACCGCAGTATAAGTACGATAGCCGTTAAAATTGCTTGCGGTTGTAATGTATTGCCAGATCATAAAAAATTATTGAAAAAAAACAGCGTGGGTTCCCCCCCACCGACTCCATACCAGGCTCGAAGGGTAACTGCACGCCAACATTTTTTTAAAAAAATTTTCACAGCTCCCTGCCGCCTCCGCTAGAGGTCTGCGGCCGGCTGCCATTTTACCGAAGACCAAGAACAAGAGGCGGAGACGGTCGGATGGCTGACAATAGAAATTGAGCTGCGGTACCACCCACCCCGCGCCCCACTGTTGGTCTGTTTGTAAACTGTTGTGGAAAGGGGCGGGGGGTGGACAGCGCCGCAGCTCAATTTCTATTGTAGCCACTCGGCCGGCTCCGCCTCTATCTTGATTACCTCGGCCTGTTACTAATAATGCACGGTAGTGGCGGCGGAAACTCCACTGCAGGCACACCGGATGTAAGGATGGGCTCCGCTGGGGACACCTGATGTATGGAGGGGCTCCGCTGGGGACACCAGATGTAAGGAGAGGCTCTGCTGGGGACACCTGATGTAAGGAGAGGCTCCGCTGGGGACACCTGATGTATGGAGGAGCTCCGCTGGGGACACCTGATGTAAGGAGGGGCTCTGCTGGGGACACCTAATGTATGAAGGGGCTCCGCTGGGGACACCTGATGTAAGGAGGGGCTCTGCTGGGGACACCTGATGTATGGAGGAGCTCCGCTGGGGACACCAGATGTAAGGAGGGGCTCCGCTGGGGACACCTGATGTATGGAGGGGCTCCGCTGGGGACACCTGATGAATCAGGGGTCCCACTGATTCTGGATTATGGTGAGTTGAATGATTTCATTCTATATTACAATGTAATAATAGAAATAATGCGCTTCAATCATCCCTGACACCATAACAACCATGGTGCTGGGATGATTGAAGCGCTAACACCAGTTGTTTGGAGTATCTTTATCTGTTGATTTGTTAAACTCTTGAATACACATTTCTATTGTGGTGTAGGATCTGGGCCTGCTGTCCCTCCATCCCTCTTTCATTCCTTCTCTCTCCTTCCCTCCTTCTTTCCTTCTTTCCTTCTTTCCTTCTTTCTCTCTCCCTCCCTCTCTCTTTTCCCCTTTCTTTCTTCATCTCTCATTCATCTCAGACTCTAACCACACCCCCATTTGAACCACGCTCATATAAGCCATGCCCACTATTTCACGTAAACCACGCCCATTTTAATGGCACGGCGCGCTGCGCATGACGCATTTTTCTTTTTTTTGCTATGTCACGCCTACAAATGCATGTCCCACCCCCTAATTATAATAAGACTCCACCTACAGCCAAAAAAGTGTCCCTATAAATTTTTTTACAATGTTGTCAACTATGGTAACCCCTCACAGTTACTCTTGTTGGGCGCAGGAATGGGCCCTGCTGTTAAATATAATTTAAAAATTGTAATTACATGCCCCTGTTAAACAGGGGCAACAAAAATTGGGCCTTGGGTGGTGATGGTGCCCTAAAGCAAAAATATTGTTGGAAGCTAGCATCTTCATGATTGAGGAGGAATAGGATAGGCAGCATAGGCAGTTTTCAAGGTGTCCCAAATCCATAGCAAATTCAATCAGTTACATCAGCATAAGGTGCTTGATAGCTGCTGATCCAGGACTGATTCATTTTTATAAATTTGAGCCTAACAACAGAGTCTGTGGACAGGCGGACTCTTTGATCCATTAAAAACCCTGCAGCACTGAGTGTACGTTCAGAAAGCACGCTAGTTGCAGGACAGGCCAGTAGCTCAATTGCATATTGAGCAAGTTTTGGCCAGTGGTCCATCTTCAAGACCCAGTAACCCAGTAGATGCTCTGTTGGAAAGGTCTCCAAGTCTACTCTTGCTCCTAGATATTCCTGCACCATATAATGCAGATGCTGGCGATAGTTACTGGAACCTATCAGACCCTGGCGCTGAGGACTGAAAAAATGTTTAAAGGCATCAGTCAGCCGGCCATCTTCTCCACCGCTCTTCCTTCCTCTTCCGAACAAAGCCTCAGAAACACGTTGTCCAGCACCAGGAAATGGTAACCTCCCAGGGTCTGGAAATGAGTTACGCAAACTTTTCTTCAGGACCTCCTAAAGATGTTTCATCCCCTGCTCCCTCTGTGAAGGCAGGGTGAGTTCTGCAACCTTACCCTTGTAACATGGCTCAAGAAGGGTTGCTAGCCAGTAATGATCCCTCTCCCTAATACCACGAATCCTAGGGTCCCTTTGCAGGCTTTGCAGAATCAGGGAGGCCATGCAGCGTAAGTTGGCAGAGACAATCGTTTCTTAGTCCTCTGGGTCACTAAGGATCACATTATCCGTAACTACCTTTTCCCAGCAACCTAAAACTACTTGGGTTTCTGGGGACTGAAAACCATCCCTTCAAGACTGCTGCATGTTATCCTCAACATCCATGCTGACACAAATCCTTCTCCTCCTCCTCTTCATCCTGTGTGTTCAGCGGACCCGCAGGAATGCTATCTGGATAAAGGGGGCCTCAGAAAGTCCTCATCTTCCTCCCGCTGTTCTGCATCTAGTGCCCTGTCCATTATTCCATGAAGCGTGTGTTCCAGCAGGAAGTCTAGGGGGACAGTGTCACTGATGCATGCATTGTCGCTGCTCACCATCCTTGTGGCCTCCTCAAATGGTGACAGGACAGTGCATGCATCCTTGATCGGTAGCCACTGGCGTGGCGAAAAGAAGCCAAGCTCCCCTGACCCTGTCCTGGCGCCATACTCGCACAGGTACTCATTGATGGCCCTCTGCTGTGTGTGCAGCCGCTGCAGCATTGCCAACGTTAAGTTCCACCTGGAGGGCATGTCACAAATGAGGCGGTTTGGTGGGCAGGTTGCATTCCCTTTGAATTTCAGCCAGCCGAGCACTGGCATTGTATGACCAGCAGAAATGACCACAGACATTTCTGGCCTGCCTCAGGAGATCTTGTAAGCCTGGGTACATGGTCAAGAAATGCTCCACCACCAAACTCAGGACGTGTGCCAAACATGGAACATGGGTCAAGTGTCCTTGTCGGAGGGCGGAGAGAAAGTTGGTGCCATTGTCGTATACAACCATTCCTGGCTTAAGCTAGCATGGCGTCAACCTCCTCTGAGCCTGCCCCTGCAGAGCTTACTGAATCTCTGCCCCAGTGTGGCTACTGTCTCCTAGGCAGACCAACTCAAGCACTGCATGACATCTTTTTGCCTGACTGCATAGCCCCTTGAGCGCTTAGGAAACACTGCTGGTTCATTGGACATTTCTGCAGAAGAGGCCATAGAGGAACAAAAGAGGAGGAAGGGGAGCATGCAGATGTGGCAGAATCACCACTAGCTTTTTGGAGGCGTGGTGGTGGAACAAGCTCCAACACTGAACCCTGTCCTGCATCCTTCCCAGCTGCCAGCAGAGTTACCTAGTGCGCTGTGAAGGAGAGGTAACATCTCTGCCCATACCTGCTGGACCACGAATCAGCTGTAATATGAACCTTACTGCTGACTGCCCTGTTCAACGAGGCCAAAACATTGCCTTCCACATGAAGGTAGAGAGCTGGAATGGCCTTACATGAACAGAAATGCCATTTTGGAACCTGCCACTGTGGTACAGCACATTCCACAAATTCATGAAAGAGGGCTGAGTCTACCAGCTGAAAAGGCAGCAGTTGCAGTGCTAGCAATTTGGCCAAGTTAGCATTTAGACGCTGAGCATGTGGATGGCTGGGACTGAATTTCTTTTTACAGTTCATCAACTGGGGTAGGGTAATTTTCCTGCTGAATTCAACTGGTGGTGTACTGCTAGCAGATTGGCTGCAAGTACTTGTGACACCTATTGCTATACCTTCATTCCTCTCAGTGCAGGTTTGTGAGAGGACTGGAGGTACCGTAGGGTTTGAGATCCCAGATGAGGAGCAAGGAGAACTCCACTTTTTTTCTATGATGTGGGTCTTTCAGGTGCTGCTGCCAACAGACTGCATGGCAGGTTGTCATGTCTGGTCAGGCATGTGGTGTCCAAGTGGCTGCTGTTCTGGCCACGCTTGATCTGCTTCAGACATAGGTTGCAAACAGCAACGGTGCGATCTGCTGCATACGTGTCGAAACAGGCCCACACCAAGGAACTTTTAAAAGTCAGCGGGGAGTCAGCAGCGCGCTGCACCTGCGGAGCTCTGCGGTGTGATGCGATAGGGTGGCTGCCCTTAAGCTGCCCCCTTGAGGACATCCTGCCTTGTTGGAGTTGTGCCTCCGCCTCACGTTCCTCCTCTCTTCTCTCAGGCACCCAAGTACAGTCAGTGACCTCATCATCCCCTCCCTCCTCATCAATGGAGCAAACTTGGCAGTATGGTGCAGCTTGGGGAACATGACTGCCAGTTTCTTGTCCTTCTGTGGCACCCCCTCTCTCTAGGCTCACATTACTCCCTTCTTCAACCTGAGAACCAAAATCGGAGCCTTCAAATTGCTGCGCATCCTCCAGCAGCATGTAACCGACACTGTGGTTGAATAATTCTGGAGACTCCACTGTGCATGATGGGGGGGCTAAGGAAGGAATAACTGTGGACAAGGAGCCAGTAGAATAGGCCGCTTTGGCAGCTGCGTTGGAAGGCAAACTTCTATGAGCCTGGGTGACAGAGGATGAGGACAGCTTTGTTGTCCACTCTACCAACTCTTCTGCATGTTGTGGCTCAAATACACGGCCAGCAGCAGAAAAAAAGGACAAGCATGCCCCACGGCCACCCGCAGAGGAGGCACCATGTCCAGGACCACCACTGTAGACACAGAGGCTGCTTGCCCTCTTTTAGTGGCCTGTAAGCGTCTGCCTCTCCTTGATGTCCTTCCAAAAATGATGGGGATTTTTTCCTTTCACAGCACACTACACACTACAGATCTTTCCGAATTTTCTTGATTATCGTTTTTTTCCACACTTTTTCTCGATTTTCAATTTTTCAAGCTTTTTGAATATTTTAGATTTTCATATAGACTCCTCATGGTGTCTCTCCCATTATGGCCACCAGAGGAAGCCGACATTGTTTCCGGTGCTCCGCTCTGACATCAACTCCGGTAGTCAGCGCGTGACGTCACTTCCGGGTATTGATATCGCTACCTGATCCCATCTCATCACCATCCCTCTGCACCTGATCCCACATCCCTCTGCACCTGACCCATCACTCCCACCATCCCTCTGCACCTGATCCCACTATTCCTCTGCCTGATCCCATCTCACGTCACTTTTTCCTGCTGTTTGTCCTTCACTGGTTTAGGGGTCACTGGTTGGGCACTGGTTGGGGTATGTAGGCCTCATCTAAGGCACAGCTTATATTTTCCTTTTGTGCACTGGGTGCTGTAGTATTCTCCTCTCCGCAGTTACTTTGCTTCTGACTGAGTGGTTTTTGCTTGTTTTAGGCAATCCCCCAGGAGAAGAAAATAATCTTCTGGCCATGAACCATCCAAAAAACGCTGTGCATCTTGTTAAAAGAAACCATCAAGCTTTTGGAAAGATCCCCTGTGTAAAGATTGCTTGGATAGACTGATTAAAAATCCTAAGATTGAAGGGTCTGTGTCAGGGAAGACCAGCCAGAACTCAAGATGGCCGAAGGAGAAGTCGACCTGTGACCTCAGCCTGTCAGGGAAGACTAGCCAGTACTCAAGATGGCTGAAGGAGAGGTCGACCTGTGACCTCAGCCTGTCAGGGAAGACCAGCCAGTACTCAAGATGGCCGATGGAGAAGTCGACCTGTGACCTCAGCCTCTGTCAGAACACCTTCGGTTCACCTGTGTGCACATTACCAAGAGGCTATTTAAACTTGGTCTGTGCTTGCATCCAGTGCTGCCTGTTCTACAGCGTTCCCGTGTGTTCCTGCCTGCTTTACCCATGATACCTGCACCTGTTTACCGACCCGGCTTGCCTCTGACTCTGCTACCTGCTTCCTGCATCCGACCTGGCTTGTTCTGACTCCACATCTGCCTGCTCCTTCTACTACCACGCTGCCAGCCCGTTGCCGACCCTGCCTGCATCCAGACTACGCACCTGCCTCCGCTTCTGCTCCTGACGTTCCCGCCAGTGTTTGACCCGGCTTGCCCGACCTGCATCTTCCGCTCATTGGAGAACCCTGCTCCAGCACCGTGCCACCTGCCGCTGTTCTACATTACAGTGAAGACGAACTGTTTGGCACTTGTGCGACTCTGCATTTCTGCTCCTCCTGTCTACTCTATCAGGGGGTCAGAATCAGAGGAGCAAGAGAGGCCGTTCCCTGCATATCAGGCTCTACCGTCAGGTACGTGACAGTAACAGACAGCCATGTCTGAGCCTGCGCAGGGACCCTCTCCTATGGATGAACTTTGCCAGCACCTGGACGGCTTGGCACAAGCCGTCAAAGACCTACAGCAGGGCTACACTCAGCTAGAGGGACGCCTACAGACCCTGAGGGGCGCTGCAACTCCGCAGGGTCCACCTTCAGCATCAGCCTCCTCTCAGGGATCTTCTCCTGCTCCTGCCGTGGTCATGCTCCCACCTGAGCCCAGGGTACCTACCCCAGACCGGTTCCTGGGTGAACACAGCAAGTTTAGAGCGTTTCGGAACGCATGTGAACTGTATTTTGCCCTTCAACCCCGCACATTCTCCTTAGAAGCTACCAAGGTCGGCTTTGTAATCTCCCTGCTACAAGGGGAGCCACAGTCCTGGGCCCACCGCCTTCTTGGACAGAAGGCCGAATGCTTATCCGACTTAACCTCTTTCTTCAGTGCCATGGCCCAGCTGTACGAAGATCCTCAGCAGACAGCTTCAGCCGAAGCGGCCCTTCATGCACTTCAACAGGGTCGTAGGGCGGTGGAAGACTACATCTCTGAATTTCGACGATGGGCATTTGACACAAACTGGAACGACGCCGCCCTACGATACCAATTTCGTATGGGCCTCTCCGAACCACTCAAAGATGAGTTAGCGCGGGTAGGGGTACCCCCTACCTTAGAAACACTGATTAATCTATCCATCCAGATCGATCGCCGGCTGAGAGAACAAAGACTAGAGAGAGCGTCCACTCCATCCCGTCCAGTGTGGATGTTACCTCGGGTACCCAGCTCGTCCTATCCCACTGCACCTGCTCCAGCCACTCCGGCTCCTGACGCCCCGGAACCTATGCAACTCAGCCTGCTGCGGCCCTCTCTTACTGTTGAAGAACGACAACGCCGCCGCCAACAGAACTTATGCTTATACTGCGGGGGATCCGGACATTACGTGAGGTCCTGCCCAGTGAAACCTCGTAAGTCTCTCTTCACTACTTCTGCCTCGCTAACCCCAAGCTCGCTTAGCAACTCCGCTCACTTTACTATTCCCATTTCTCTACAGCTGCCAGGAAGGACTCTTCAGACTACCGCCATAATTAATTCCGGAGCCTGCAGCTGCTTTGTGGACTTGTCCTTTGCTGCCGAACATCATATTCCCCTGCAGCCTAAAGCACAGAAACTCTCGGTTCACTTGGCCGATGGTTCCACCATTAAGTCCGGAGCAGTCACTCACGAAACCATTCCTCTGCTGACCATCATGTCCCAGGACCACCGAGAACTGCTACGACTAGACGCCATCGCTTCCCCTCTGTTCCCAGTTATCCTCTGTATACCTTGGTTGAAGGCCCACGATCCCCATATCGACTGGTCTAAAGGAAGCATTAACTTTGTCTCCTCTTACTGCACCCAGCACTGCCTACAGACCTCCTGTGATGTTCCCGCTCTGCTGTGTCTAGATACAAACTCTGAAACCAGTCAGCTTGTGCCTACAGCCTACCACAGCTTCCTAGACGTGTTTAGTAAGAAGGGGGCAGAGATCCTCCCACCTCATCGGCCCTATGACTGCCCTATAGAGCTACTTCCCGGAGCCGAAGTTCCCTTTGGGAGGATTTTCCCTCTGTCTGAAAGCGAGCTGGTGGCACTGAAGGACTATATCAATGACAATCTCAGGAAAGGCTTCATCCACCCTTCCACGTCTCCAGCTGGGGCGGGGATTTTCTTTGTCCAGAAAAAGGAACAGTCGGTAAGGCACTGTGTGGACTACCGTGAACTTAACAAGATGACAGTGAAAAACTGTTACCCACTTCCATTAGTTCACGAACTTTTTCAAAGACTTGGTTCCGCTACCATATTTACAAAATTGGATCTTCGGGGGGCGCCTATAATTTGGTGCGCATTCGGGAGGGAGACGAGTGGAAGACTGCTTTCAGCACACGATTTGGGCATTACGAGTATCTCGTGATGCCCTTCGGGCTCTGCAACTCTCCGGCTACCTTCCAGCATTTCATTAATGATGTTCTCAGAGACTTCCTGGACTCATTGTATACCTTGATGATATGCTAATTTTTTCTTCCTCTCTAGAACACCACCGCAGACACACGAGAAGTGTATTAACCCGCCTCCGACAACACGGATTATATGCCAAACCCGAGAAGTGCGAGTTTGAACGCCAGAGTATCCAATTTCTGGGGCTGATCATTTCCACCGAAGGTATCCGGATGGATCCCCAGAAGGTAACGGCTATCCTGGACTGGCCTACTCCATGTGACAAGAAAGTTATTCAACGTTTCATAGGCTTTGCAAACTTTTATCGAAAATTTATTCGGGGGTTCTCAGCAATCATTGCCCCCATTACACAGCTTACCAAACAGGGGTCCCGATTCCGCTGGTCTCCAGAGGCTCAGTCAGCTTTTGAAACGCTGAAGAGGTTTTTCACATCCTCACCCGTCTTGAAGCACCCAGACTCGGCCTTACCGTATGTCTTAGAAGTGGACGCCTCGGAAACTGCGGTGGGAGCTATCTTGTCCCAAAGACAGGGCCCCAAGGCCCTGTTACACCCAGTCGCGTTCTTCTCGCGTAAACTGTCTAGCGCGGAGAAGAATTACGACGTTGGGGATCGCGAACTTTTAGCAATTAAGGCAGCATTACATGAATGGAGATACCTTCTCGAGGGAGCAGCACATCCAATCTTAATCTACACAGATCACAAGAATCTCGAATATCTAAGAACAGCAAAGAGATTGAGACCTCGCCAGGCCAGGTGGGCACTTTTCTTTTCGAGATTTACCTTCCATCTGACATACAGACCTGGATCCAAGAACATAAAGCCGGATGCGCTATCACGCATGTTTAGCAAATCCTAAGACATCTCTCCCCCGGATACGATCCTGTCCTCGGGAAATTTCCTTCTCCTACAAGGGGACTTAATGACGCAGATTAAACAAGCCTCTGTGAGGAGTTCTACACCATCTGGGATCACTTTACGGACAAAGGAAGGGCTACTCTGGTATGAGGATAAGGTCTTCGTGCCGGAGGATCTACGGACTGCCACGTTAAGCATGTGCCACGACCACGCGCTGGCAGGACACTTTGGGGTCAGCAAGACTGCTGAATTGGTGCAGCGAACCTTCTGGTGGCCGGGGGTGGCAAGAGACTGTAGGAGATATGTGGAATCGTGCACCACCTGCATCCGTAATAAGAACAGCAAATCCAGGGCCTGGGGTCTGTTGAAGCCATTACCTGTCCCGAACAGACCGTGGAGAATGATTTCAATTGACTTCATTGTGGAACTGCCCCCATCCGAGGGATACAGTACTATCTTTGTAATCGTTGATCGATTGTCCAAGATGGCCCACTTCATTCCTATGAAGGGCACCCCTTCTGCACAAGAGACGGCACGGATCTTCATCAGAGAGGTTATAAGACTCCATGGGGTTCCGGCTAACATCGTCTCAGACAGAGGGGTCCAGTTCACCTCCAGATTCTGGAGATCCTTGTGTGAATCCTTGGGTATTGAACTTTCATTCTCTTCAGCCTATCATCCGCAGACTAATGGTCAGACAGAAAGGACCAACCAGACACTGGAACAATATCTGCGCTGCTTCTCCTCCTTTTCACAAGACGATTGAGTGTCCTTACTTCCCTTTGCCGAGTTTGCCTACAATAATTCTTCTCATTCAGCCACGAAACAATCTCCCTTCTTCGCAAACTACGGTTTTCACACGTCCTTCCTGTTTAATAACATTCCTGAATGCCCGGTACCCGCTGTACTTGAAACATTGGATTTCTTTAGATCCAACAACAAGCTGCTACAAGAGACGATGGCCAAGACTCAAGCTTATAACAAACAGATCTTCGATAAGAAGAGAAGAGGGGACCTGATCCTGAACCCGGGGGACCAAGTCTGGTTAGCCACAACAAATCTGAAACTAAGCTGTCCTTCAAGGAAATTAGGCCCCAGATTCGTGGGACCGTTTCCTGTAAAGAGACGAATTAACGATGTTGCCTATGAGCTGGAGTTACCGGAGACCTTCAGGATCCACCCGGTGTTTCATATAACCTTACTGAAGCCCGCCATCCCCAACTCTTTTCCGGATCGGAATACAGAGCCACCTGAACCTGTGGTGGTAGATGGCAAAGAGGAATTTGAAATAGAGGCGATTTTAGATTGCAGGAGAAGGAAAGGTCAAGTTCAATACCTTATTAAGTGGAGGGGTTACGGTCCTGAAGACAATTTGTGGGAACCTGAAACCAACATTCATGCCCAAGAACTGATCCGAACCTTTAAGAGGACCTATCCTGACAAAGTAGCCAGATTGGGCATCCAGAGGCTGCCCGTTAGGGGGGGGCAATGTCAGGGAAGACCAGCCAGTACTCAAGATGGCCAAAGGAGAAGTCGACCTGTGACCTCAGCCTGTCAGGGAAGACTAGCCAGTACTCAATATGGCCGAAGGAGAGGTCGACCTGTGACCTCAGCCTGTCAGGGAAGACTAGCCAGTACTCAAGATGGCCGACGGAGAAGTCGACCTGTGACCTCAGCCTCTGTCAGAACACCTTCGGTTCACCTGTGTGCACATTACCAAGAGGCTATTTAAACTTGGTCTGTGCTTGCATCCAGTTCTGTCTGTTTTACAGCGTTCCCGTGTGTTCCTGCCTGCTTTACCCGTGATACCTGCACCTGTTTACCGACCCGGCTTGCCTCTGACTCTGCTACCTGCTGCCTGCATCCGACCCGGCTTGTTCTGACTCCGCATCTGCCTGCTCCTTCTACTACCACGCTGCCAGCCCGTTGCCGACCCTGCCTGCATCCGGACTATGCACCTGTCATTGTTTGACCCGGCTTGCTCGACCTGCATCTTCCGCTCATTGGAGAACCCTGCTCCAGCGCCGTGCCACCTGCCGCTGTTCTACATTACAGTGAAGACAAACTGTTTGGCACTTGTGCGACTCTGCACTTCTGCTCCTCCTGTCTACTCTATCAGGGGGCCAGAATCAGAGGAGCAAGAGAGGCCGTTCCCTGCATATCAGGCTCTACCGTCAGGTACGTGACAGTCTGGAAGTTATCCCTGGATGACCTTCTAATTTTTGCAAGCATGGCAGCTTCGAAAAAAGAAGATTTGGAAACTGTGGCAACTTATCTTCAGGAGACAGGGTGGATTACCAATTTTGAGAAATCGCCACAATTTCCTTTTTTTAAAAATTGTTATTACATTTTTTTCAAGTTTACCATTTCAGAATTTTTCCCTTTTTTTTCTGTTTTTTTTTTTTTCAAGATTTTCGATTTTTCTTGGTTTTAGTTTTTTTTTCAGATTTTCCCGACCTTCGTTTTTTGCCCTCGATTTTTGACTTTTCTCGATTTTTGATTTTTCTCCTTATAATGGAAAATTGAATTAGAATTGAATTCGAATACTTACCGTAATTTTCCTTTCCTGACGAGCTCCATGGCAGCACAGCTGGGTATAGGCTCTGCCCCCCCCCCATACCTCCAGGACTTAACTCATATAAATTGGAGCCCACCTATAGCCTTGGCGTTCTGTAACTAGTCCTACTAAGCTGGGTGGGATCTGTGCTGCCATGGAGCTTGTCAGGAAAGGAAAATTACGGTCAGTATTTGAATTCAATTTTCCTTTTTCCTGTCAGCACAACTGGGAACTAACTAGCCAAAGCAGGGGAGGGATAATGTTACACACTTCTCAATTCTGACTGAAAAAACAGAAGCCAGGATGCCTCTGCTAAACTCAACTGTCATTAAGCCATGAATATGAATATTTTGGTGCCTACATGGCTGCCTTGCAGATAGTTTCAGACACTCGGCCTGCCGCCACTCTCAAGGTTGAGACCCTTCTAGTGAAGAGTGCCGTGATTCTCCTGACACAGCCAACCCTTTGAACTTGTAGGCCAAGGAGATGAGCTTTACCAACCAAGAGGTTGGAAGCCGAAAATCATTATGTGTTCCACCTGGAATGACAAACAGAAGCTTCGACTTCCTGATGGCAGAAGTCGCCTTGATTAAACATTTTAAAGCTTGGCTTGGGCTAATTTCTTGAGTACCCCCCAAAAGGAACGTAGGAGGACAACCTCTTGTGTGATTTTGGACTCTGAAGGTCAGTTCAGGCACAAATTCGAGCATTGGCATGAGTTCCACCCTGTCTGGGAAGTACACAAGTATGGGTTCTTTAAATCCCAAGGCCACCAATGCTGACTCTCTTCTGGCTGATGTAATTGCTACCAGTAAAGCAGTTTTCAGTGAGAGGTACCACAGGGTGATTAAAGGCATTTGATGCAATAATGTCCAACAGCAATGGGAGATCTCATTTCGGAAATAATTTGAGGTTTCAACCAAATTGCATCTTGAAAAACAGTATAATTAAGTGTTGGATGCCCACTGTATGCCAGTGAAAGCAGAGATAGCCGAAATGTGTGCCTATAGCATACTTACGCATAGACCTAAATCAAGCCACACCTGCAGACACTTCAGAACAGACTTCTGAAGAGTCCAGCGTAAAATCTTGATCAGTAATAATACTGGGAATTTATGCCATATTCTACTATAGGCACGGTTAGCGCTGTCTTTTCCTGTTATTGTAAGAGTATTCGCAATCTTCACAGAGCATTCAGAATCCATTAGCCTCTGCCTCTCCAGCCCATCAGCCTGAACCTGTCGGATGCTGGATGAATGGGACTTTGGAGAAGATTTGATCTTACAGGCAGAGTCAGTCAATCCTTGACACTCATAAGGATGAGCAGAGGGTACCAAGGCCCCTTCAGCTGATCTGGGATCATCACCAGAGCTTTCACCTTCACCCGGCACAGCCTCAGCTGAAAGCTGAGAATCAGAGAGAGGAGCAGAAAGGCATAAGCTGTCGTGGAGATCCACTCTGCGGTCAGCGCCTCCACCCCGATTGCTTGCGGATTCTGGGCCCTGGAATGGAACTTCAGCAACTTGGTGTTGACTGGGAATGTGAGCGGTCTACCTCTGGAAAAAAAATACCAAGCTTTGTTAGTTCTCCTGGACAAATAGTTTGCCTGAAGATTGTTCTGACCAGGCACATAAGCCGCAGATAGCTCAAGAAGATTGAATTGAGCGGATTCTAGAATTAGAGAAACCTCCTTCAGAAGGGAGAGACTGAGCCTAGTTTCCAGATGTAGGCCACATTCATTGCGCTGTCCAAATTTACCAGGACAAGCTTACCCCGGATGAGATGACTGAAGGCTAAGAGCCTGAAATGCTGCTCTCAACTCCAGGACATTGGACACCATCTTGGACCCTTGAAAAAGACCATTGGCCCTGAGCCCATTGCTCTTGAAGTAGGGCTCCCCTACTACTTTGCTGGTGTCTGACTGCACCACCAGCCACTAGTTCGTCAGAAGGGAATGACATTGCAGACGATTTAGTTTCTTCAGCCACAAGTTTAGGCCACTGGTCCAGAAACCCGATTTGAACGGGAGTGAGAGTTAAACTGAGCCTACCTGAGCTGCTGGAGCGAGGCCATTTCTATGGCTCAATCTGAGACGTGAAGGATGAAAGATCTCCAAATATGGCCTAAATTGCTTGCCTTAAGGGACGACTTGTCAATCACCAAAGCCGTACCTATGTCCACAGAGGATCCACATAGTGCCCCTAAGGCATGTATGGGTGGCACAATCCCAAAGTAACAGAAAGCATCCCGACATGGAACTCTTTACTGACTTCTTAGTTTATGCCTTGGCTTCCCAGTTTTTCCTGGACTCCCAGTCAGAGATGCAGAAGCTAAGCTCTCTGGCGTGAGAGTGAGCGTGGAAACTGACTCTTGAGTTTTTTTGGCCAAACGGTCTACTATTAAATTTAGGCTTGACCTTCTATGATCAAGAAAAATGCAGTGATAGCGTTTGTCTTTGAAGGCCACAACATCTTCTGATGGTAAGGTCATGTATATGGCCAATCCCACAAGGGACACACACTGACCAGAGGGGTGATCCCAACCCCTGGACATCTTTCAGTTCAAAAGGGCATAAAACTTTGACATCCTGCTGTGACAAAATACTCCAATCTTGTAGAACGAGCACTTGATCCATCCAACATAAGGTCATTGTCAAGCTGTCCTCTGGAGGTATTTAAAATACTTCCAAAGCTTCACTTCTATTTAAAGGCATTTCACCAACCTTACCAATCTGGACAAAGGTCATCCTCATCTTCCTGTTAAGAAGAGACTGAAGAGGATTGATTGGCTTGAGAAGGCCCTGAATAGAAGACTGGACATTGCCAGAATAGATGGCCCTTGCAGGAGATTAATTCAGCCATTCCTTTAGAGTGTCTTGACCATATGATTAATTGTGACAATTTGGTCACCATCATCTTAATCACAGCCTGCCTGAACAAAGTAGGAATCACATATTTGTTCACCTCTACTTGGGAAGAAGCTTACAAGGGTTAATTTGACTAGACTAGAGGTCAGCTGACTGGTGAGGAATGTGAAGTGAGAGGGGCTGGAGGAGACCCTATCTCCTGATTTCGGCATAGGTGTCACTGCTACGAGACACCACAAAGTATGAGACACAATGAGTAACACTACCTGTGATTATAGTTGCCATTAAAAGTCCCCACTACAGTTCTCAGATCAGCAGATGACCTTGATCAAGAGCACCTAAGTTGGCTGATCAGAACTCCCCCCCCCCCCCCCCAGCACTGCCACTCATCCCATTCCCCCCACCATTGGGGTAAGAGAGGGAATGAAAATAGAGAGGGAGGAACAAAAGGAGAGGAAAAGAGGGGGAGGAACAAAGAAAAAGGGAGAGAAAGAATAAGAGAAAGAACAAGAATGACGGCTAGAGAGAGGGATGGGGGAAAAAAAAAACAAGAAATTAGCATAGAGAGAGATAAAAGGGAAAGAAAGGAGCGGTACATCCTAAAATGTACCATAAGGGGTTTTAATACTGTATGAGTGGAAGGAACTCAGGGAGCGCTAAATATCTGTGGGTTGGGGGCGAAAAATTACTTGTCTTGCCTTGGGTGCTGACAACCCGCGCTACGAAAATAATTTTACTGTTGGGGGTCCCCGCAACTTGGGAAATTTTATCAAGGGGTCATGGCACTAGGAAGGTTGAGAACCAGTGTCTTATAGAGTCTGAAGAGGGATGTTTTCTTGGGAAAGGTATGAGACTGCTCCTTGCCAGAGAATTTAACCCCTTCACAGGGTAAGTGGGAATAACTAATTTGAGTGTATTGGCCACTTGTTTAATAAATAAGACAACCTGTTAGGTATCATCATCCTCATCTCTGGTTGCTTAATCAAAGCAAGATTCACACAGTCATGTTCATCCACGTCTTCTTTATTGAAGAGCCTGAAGAGGGCTGTTTTGCTCTGAGACTGGTAATTACCAATAACCTTTCCACAGGGTTTCGCGTGCCATTTAACAAACCTGCCCATAATAATAATTAAATGCAGTAAAATAGTTTGCTTAGTAACAAACCCTAAGGCCTCTTTCACATGAACGATCCGTATGTCCGTTTTTCATCCTTCCGTTTTCGGATGAAAAACGGACATACATTCATCCCTATGGAGCGTCGGATGTCAGCGGTGACATGTCCGCTGACATCCGACCCCGCTCCGATCCGAAAAGTGTAACGGAGGAAAAACCTACTTTTCAATCCGTTTTCGGATCGGATCGGGTGACGACGGACACTACGGTCCGTCGTCATCCGATCCCCCCATAGGGGAGATCGGCTGTCATCTTCCTGCTCAGCGGGGATCGGCGGAGCGATCCCCGCTGAGCCAGCGGATGTTCACGGGGCGGATCATCACTGATCCGCCCCGTGAGAAAGAGGCCTAAGGGGTTAACCACTGCTAGAGGGAGACTGAAGCCTCTATCTACAGCCCTGATTCACCAGGTGGTTAATGAGCTAAACCTTGCCCTGCCAGGATCAGGACATAATGAAAAAGTTTGTTCAGAACAGCAACAAAAATGGTAGGAATTTGCAACAAAATTACAATATTGTGCAATGTACACAAACCAAGGGAATTGTAGACATCATAAACGTGCTTCTCCCCCCCCCCTCCCCCCTTTTTTTTGTTTACAAACTTTTTTTATTGTGTACAAAATAATGGTACAATACATTATAACATAAGTACAGTGAGGTACAGTATATCAAAGTCATTGAAATATTCAAATTATGGTAAAATAAAAACAGAGAAAAATTATTATTCCTTATATTTAACACAAGTGGTAAACCAATAATCGGTTAATAATTTAAAGAATGGTATTGTTTTTACATTGAATGATATTATTTGAAGAAGGATTCTCTAAATGGGATTGAAAAGGTGGTCTGAGTACGTAAACCAGGAGTTCCATTTCTTCCCAAGTAAATGTGCGGTATTGTGTAAAGTATGGACATTTTTTTCCATGAGGTAAATATTATTTATTCAAATTTTCAGTTGGGTTATTGGTAGTGATGAGGATTTCCAATGGTAAGCTATAAGCCAGTAAATGGAAACACAAATTGTGTGAACTAATCTTGAGGCCCCTTTCACACTGGGGCGGTAGGGGGCGTCGGCAGTAAAACAGCGCTATATTTAGCTCTGTTTTACTGCGGTATTCGGCCGCTAGCGGTGTGGTTTTAACGCCCTGCTGGCGGCCGCAAAAGGGTTAAAACCCCTCATATAGCGCGGCTATAGCCGCGGTATTACCGCGGTATAGCCGCGCTCTCCCATTGATTTCAATGTGCAGGAGCGGTTTAGGAGCGGTGAATACACCGCTCCTTCACTGCTCCAAAGAAGCGGCTGACAGGAGATTTTTTCTTCTCCTGCCAGCGCACCGCTTCAGTGTGAAAGCCCTCGGGCTTTCACACTGAACAAACAGCGGAGGCTGTTTAGGGGTGGTTTGCAGGCACTATTTTTAGCGCAATAACGCCTGCAAACCGCCCCAGTGTGAAAGGGGTCTAAGTGGTGAGTAGTTAAAATGTAATTGGTGTGAACAATAAACAGTTGGGGAGAGTGAGTTTTATGTTATTCTCTAAAATTCTGGAGGAAAATTTTTCAAGTTGTTTCCAAATTTGAGCTACTTTTTCACATTCCCAAAAAATGTGTGAGAAGGAACCAATGGAATTGCAATCTCTGAAGCAAGTTTGGAGAACTGAGGGAAAAATAGAATGGAGTTTTTCTGGTGTGTAATACCATCTTGTAAATACCTTTATTGCCGTTTCTCCAATAGTGAGTGATCTTGAGCATCTAAATAGGTTGTTGATGCAGTCAGACCATTTTTCAGGGGGGAGTGAGATATCACATTCATGTTCCCATTTGAGCATGTAGGGGACTTTGGTTAGAGTGTCTATGTTAATCATATTAGAGTAAATCTCAGATATTAATCCGGTACCCTTCGGAGATCTGGAGCATATATTTTCATAAAATGTGGGTTCTTCCATATCTGAAATTGGAAAGTGTGAGTCTTAGAAGGATCTAATTTGAAGGAATCTCCTGAGTTCTGTATTGGGGGTATTATATTTAGTTTTTAATGATGAGAAGGTGATGAATGAGGCATTTTCAGTATTTTTTTTTGAAGGTGGTTAGGTTATTGTTTATCCACCATGTGAATTCACTTATATCTTGATGGTATGCTAAGAATTTAGGGTCACCTATAAAAGAGGTGTGGGGAGAAGTGATGGAAGTAATTCTGATTTTTTTGTTATGTAGTTTCCACAACTGATATGAATGAGCTACCATTTGATTAAGCTTTTCTAAGGTGTGATTGGGTACTTTATTTCCCCATAATAGTCCAGCTATAGAATAGGGTAGCACTGAGTCTTTCTCAAAAAATAACCCATGGTATTTTCGGGTTGTTTATGTGCCACTGGGCAATCTGGGACCATTGTGCTGCTAAGTAGTATCACCAGAAGTCTGGGAATCCCAAACCGCCACTTTTTGGGGATTTGTATAGTATCGATTTAGCTATTCACGGGTGGAAGTCTGATCATATAAATTTATTAACCTCTGATTGAAATTTAGTGATCATCAACTTATTTAGTCTAATTGGGAGGGCCCTAAATAAGTATAATAACTTTGGTAGAATAGACATTTTAATGGCTGTTATTTTACCTAAAAATGATGTATTAAATGATTTCCATATTTTTTAAGGTCAATCTTAATTTTCTAAAATGGGGGAGTAATTTTTAGAGGATAAATTATTGGAGTCTGGGGTGAGGTGAATACCTAGATAGGGTAAAGTGTCTTTAGACCATGTGAAGTTGAATGAAGAGCGAATGTTGTCTAATTGAGATGGTAGAATGTTTATTGGCATACCAATGGATTTTGATACATTTATAGACAGTCCTGAAAGCACAGAAAAATCTTTAAGTGTATTCAATAGGTTTGGTAATGCTATGTTCGGTTGGGTGAGGAATAATATCATATTGTCAACATACATACTGAGTTTATATGTTTTATTATTAGAGCTATATCCTTTTATGTCTGGGTGTTGTAATATGGCTACTGCTAAACGTTCAATTGCTAGGGCAAATAATAAGGGTGAAAGGGGGCATCCTTGTCTGGTTCCCCTCCCCACTTTGAAAAATTCTGAGTTACAACCTGGTAATTTTATTCTAGTAGAGGGGTTGTTATAGAGAGCATGGAAAGCCTGAATAAATTTCCCTCTAAATTCATATTTTTGTAATACTAAATCCAGGTAACTCCAGGTTACGCAGTCAAACGCTTTATGGATGTCAAGACTTAATAGAAGAACTGATTGGGGTTTGATGTTTGCGTCCTGAATTATATTTGTTATTAAACAAATTTTATCTGTGATCTGCCTGCCTGGTATGAATCCGGATTAGTATGGAGATATTAAAGAGGGAATTATCATTGCTAATCTGTTGGCCAATAGTCTAGAGAAAATTTTCAGGTCGTTATTAATTACTGATATTGATCTGTAGTTTTGGGGAAGTGTATGGTCTTTGTTCGGTTTAGGAATTAAGGACATATTGGCCAACAGCATCTCTTCCGGGAACGGATCTCCTTTTAGGATGTTGTTGTATAGTTTTGTTAGTGTTGGGGTAAGAAGTTTTGATAACTGTTTGTAATAAAAGGAGGAGAATCCGTCAGGGCCAGGAGCTGAATTTTTTTAAAGGGATTTAATAATTTGAAGAATTTCATCCTCTGTGCAAGGAGCGTTTAATGTGTCAATCTGAGTGGTGGTCAGTGTTGGTATAGGAATTTTGTTTAGCCATTCTAGGTTCATGGGTGTGATTGTAGAAGTTGGTTTGGAAAGGAGGTTTGAGTAGAATTTAGTCAATATGGAGAGTATTTCTTGCGGGTGTATGATAAGTTGGTTGGTATTGTTCCTAAGTTTGTATACATGAGTGGGTTTGATTGTTTGATTTAATTTACGGGTGAACATTGTCGAGTATGAGTTGCTGGATAGGAAAAATGTTGCTTTTGACCAGCGGAGAGCTTTGTCTGCTTTGAAAGTAAGTATAGAATCTATCTCAGTGCGTTTTTGGGAGATTAAGGCGTAGATTCCCAGGTCATGTGTGTTAGTGTGTAACTTATATAGTTTATGAAGTTCTTTTGTAAGGGAGAAAATTGTGTCCCATCTTTCTCTGTTATTTTGAGAAGCTAGTTTGATAAGTTGTCCTCCTTATGCGCTAGCCATAAGGTAGTAGGAGATATATCTGGTGTGGAATTGGTTGTCAAATAGTCTTTAATAGCTGAGGCTATCTCATGTTGGTGTTTAGGGTCAGTGAGTAAAGCTTCGTTAAGTCTCCATGAGTAAGGAGTAGAAGAAAGTCCTATGAATTGGGTGCCAAGGGTAGTGATATAATGATCTGACCAAGTGCATGGATGTATTGAAGCTTCATATGTGTTGGCCAGGGTAATGGGAGTACAAAATATGTAATCCAGGCGGGAATACGAATTGTGGGGGTGTAAGTAGAAGGTGTATTCACGTGCCCCTATATTAAGTGCTCTCAATGAGTCAATAAGTTGCATTTCGTTAATATATCTAGAGGTAGTATTTGAAAATGTTTTTGAGGATATGTTTTGTTTACTGCGGTCTAGATTGGGTTGTAATACAGAGTTGAAGTCACCTCCTATTTTCATAGGAGGTGAATGATACCGTTGCAACATGTTAAAAAATTGTGTAAAAAATGTAGTTTGTGTGTCAATCGGTGCATAGACATTGGCAATCGTTAGTTCTCTATCTGATAGGAAACCTTTGATAATAATATATCTACTGTCTGGATCCTTGTAAAACCTGTTGTACATCGAGGGGAAATGATTGATGGATAAAAATAGCGACTCCTTTTGTTTTGTTGGGAGATAAGGTATACAAAGATTGGTTATATGCTTTAAAAAAAAAGGTTGGATGGTTGTCTTTCATGAAATGTGTTTCTTGTAATAGGATCATTTTGGCATTTAATTTCTTGTATTGTATGAAGGCCTTTTTTCTTTTATTAGGGGAGTTGAATCCTTGTACATTGTGCGATATGAACCTAATGGTCATAGCGGTGTTTTAAATATTTGGGATACATCTGGAAGTATATATGGCAACCATATATTAAAGTTACAGTTATTGAATCAGCGTACAAGGAAAAAGACAGCAGTTCACAATTTTTAGATGACTTGAGAATATAAAAGTTCAGAATAATTGTACCGTAATTGCTATTTTCTGTATAAGTAAATGTTTTCATTAAAACATATTTTAAGTGTACCTTACTTTTGAGGAAAAAAAATAATATGGGGTTGAGAGAGAAGTAATTCTTCAACCGACGGTGAAAACTCAAGAGACCAGCGTGTCTCAATCTCAGTCGATTGGATTTTAAGTCTATGAGACTAATAAAAAAAAAACAGAAATAAAAAATTAAAAAGGAAAACCGATTGGATTGAATCCAAAATCGAGATAAATGATGAGTGACTGAGTGGGGGAGATTCATGTCGGCATGTGGGCAGGAAGCCGCAACAATTGTAAACATACATTTTAATTGTTATTTCAAACATTAAATTGTCTTTAAGTGAACAGATAACCTTTAATTGTCATATTTATAATAAAAGAACAGTATTTTTTCTTCATACTATACTTTTAATTTCTTTACCTCCCAAATAGCGAATCTTATATACTAACGCAGTATCTGAGTTCGCTGAAAATGGAGGAGGTAAGAAAAAAACGGAAAAAAGTGAATTCAATAAAGTGTTGTAACTTTAGTCATATCTATGGCTATAAAAAGGAAAAAAAAAAAAAAAAAAAGTTTCAACTATTCTCTATGCAAAAACCACAAGAATGGTGTGTCGAAGTGGGTTTTACTAAGGAACTATCCTTTCTGAAAAGTCTACGTCTACTGTGTATATTTGTTGTGAATTCCTATGATCAGCAGTACCGTTTAAGGACAGAAGATGTCAGTATTAAGCCTTTAATGTTCCATGTAGGCTAAGTCAGATAGTAATAAATAAGGTGTACTTACAGTACCAGTTTAAGGCTGTAGGTGTCAGTGTTCACTTTTCAATGGAATAAAGAGATGGTTATAAGCTGTAAAAGATAATGGTTAGTTCATACTAATACAGTGGAACCTCGGATTGCGAGTAAAGTGGTTAACGAGCCTTTCTACGAGCACTGTATTTCTAAAAATCCTAACTCGGTTAGCGAGTGTTGTCTCGCAAAACAAGCAGGATTCAGGCCAAAGCGGTGTGCAGTACCGCTTTTGGCCTGAGGTGGGGAGGCGCCAATCGCAGCAGATTGTCGCCGTTCGCAAATGCACGGAAAGGCCCGAGGACAGTTCGGCTGACCTCAGCAAACCTCGGAAAGGCTCGTGAACTGTGTCTTTCCGAGGTTTGCCGAGGTCAGACGAACTGTCCTCGGGCCTTTTCGGCCGTTTCCGAGGCTCTCCGGCGCCCCCCGCCCCTGGCCGCATGCGGTATTGCATGCTTTTGAAGTCAATGCAGAACTAATTATTTTCGTTTCCATTTACTTCAATGGGGAAAAACGTTTTGATATGTGAGTACTTTGGATTACGAGCATTCTCCTGGAACGGATTATGCTCATAATCCAAGTTTCCACTGTAGTACTAACAGTATAGCCCTATTATTCTGTCCATTATAGCTGCCAAGAATTTCCATCATATTTGTTCCAGAAAGACAAAAAAAAATAAAAAAATAAAAAGAAATTAAAACAAAATAAAAATAGAACCGATAACAGGAGGTGAACAGGGAAAACTGGGAAGCGTTTATAGTTATTCTGCATGAGGGAAATTAGTTGGGGCTCCATTGTCCAGCATGATGTCTGAGTCTGCGTCTATCTCCTTGAATTGAAGGCGTATTCCATATAGGAGTAGGACGAGGTGTGGAGGGTGTGCAAGGTATGTTATTAGGGTTTACAAGACCCAATTTAACAAGGATATCTTGACCTTCTGGGATAGAGGTGGCAATGTATGTTGTGCCATTGTGAGGAATGATCAGCTTGAAGGGAAACCCCCATATGTATCTGATTCTGGCTGAAGAAAGAACAGTTGTAATTTCTTTAATTTTCCTGCGTCTATCCAGAGTTGCTTGTGAGATGTCTGGGTATATTTGAAGTTGGATTCCGTCAAGGGTAATATTTCTTAAACTGTGAGCCGCACGTATTATTTTCTCTTTAATCAAGAAGTCTTTCATGCAGAGAACTATATCTCTGGGGGGTTTATTAGGGGGTGGTTTAGCCCTTAATGCACGGTGTATGCGGTCGCATATGAAGGATTGGGGATTTTGCTCAGGCAACAGAGACTGGAACAATTTTGTGGAGTATGCTGGTAAATCAGTGATTGATTCAGGGGCTCCTCTAATCCTGAGATTGTTCCTTCTGTTTCTATTGTCCAAATCCTCTACATGGGCTTGTAATTGTGTAAACGCATTAGATAAACTTTTGTGTTCTCTGGACAAATCATTAAAAGCTATTGCTAGCTCATCATGCTTATTTTCAAGTAAATCTGTACGTGTGCCCAGTGCTGAGATTTCTTGAGAAAGGGTTGTAGTGGATTTTTGTAATTCTGATTGAAATTTATTCATCAGTTTAGAACATAGCGTATCTAGGCTAGTGTCCAGATCTGTTTTTGAGAGGGGCGTGTACTCACTGTTCCCAGGGGGTTCTTTATCTTGCAGCGCTGGTTCTTCTGCAGGGAGAGAAGTACCATGCTGTGTGGACTGCCAACCGGCGCCATTTTTAGCCATTCTGTTCCACTCCTGTGATCTGAGGAGGTAGTGGGTGAAGGTCTTCTGCTGTCCTCCTCTTCCTCTTTTCTTCTTTCCGTTCGTAGGCATGCACAGGTGATTATGAGCAGGGGTGCCTATATTCTGTGCTTTTTTGCGGTGTTACATGGCCCTGTATAATGGCCAAAAGCCCTGTGTGGAGCGGAGCATTTGTTATGTGCGACTGTTGCGCTCCATGCCGTGCATGCGCCCCCCCCTTTTTTTTTTTTTTTTGCTGAAAAACTGGAGAGCACCTAGAAATATAAAAGGATATCCTATAGCAGCCATGGCTGGCTCCAGTAGTCATCCACATGCGACTCCTCTACCTTCTCTGTAAATGCTGGTCTTTTAAAGGGGGTTGGCATAATGGCACAATATTAAAGCCAACATGAAAAGCCAGCAACAGGTTATTGCCATGTGTGAACAGACAAAGTATTACTTTTTGTACCTGTTATGCAGAGTACTCCCTGTGGAGGAGCTCAGGCTATGCATAGTGGCTGCAGGGAACAAGGCACAACATTACTAGCAATGCAGCATTCATTTGGATACAAAGCATTTTACAAATTTAGCTCACCCAACCTCCGTCATCCGACCATAAACACCGGCACAGCGCGGGTGCACGTGCATAGGGGAGACTCTGCCAACATCGCTGCCCACTTTATTTGGACCCAGCGGACCCCAGACAAGGCTGTTAGCCATGATAAAAGCCACCCCGAGGATTATGGGTCATTTAGTCCAGCTTAATCCACACGCATGGACAGACGACCAGCCCTTTAGACCAGGCAGGTAGAGGAGCACACCTAGGTCCTGTGCATAGGAAGAAAAAAGAAGAACGCAGAGACTGTAGGTGGGCTCAAATTTATATGAGTTAAGTCCTGGAGGCATGGGGGGGTGGAGCCTATACCCAGCTATGCTAACATGGAGCTGTCAGGAAAGTGTCTCTCCCATTATGACCACCAGAAGAAGCCAACATTGTTTCTGGTGCTCGGCTCTGACATCGATACCAGTGGTTAGAGTGTGCACTGGGTGCTGTAGCATTCTCCTCTCCACAGTTACTTTGCTTCTAATTGGGTAGATTTTGCTTGTTTTAGGAAAATCCCCCAGGAGGAGAAGGAAAGAATCTTCTGGCGGTAAATCATCCAAAAAACGCTGTGCATCTTCTTAAAAGAAACTGTCAGGCTCTTGGAAAGAGCCCCTGTGTAAAGATTGCTTGGATAGACTGATGAAAAATCTAGGATTGAAAGGTCTGGAATTATCCCTTACCTGGATGACCTTTTAATTTTTGCAAGCACGGCGACTTCGATAAAAGAAAAATTGGAAACTGTGGAAACTAATCTTCAGGAGCCAGGGTGGATTATCAATTTCGAGAAATCGCTGTTATTTCCATAATTTTTTTCTATTTTACTACTTTTTTTTTTCATGTTTTCCAATTTACCATTTTTTTTTCATTTTTCAATTTTTTTGATTTTCGAATTCTTAATATTTTTTTTTTCCATTTTTTTCTAATTTATTTCAATATTTTTTTATTATGCATTTTTTCAGATTTTTCTCAAATTTCGATTCTTCTCTATTCTAGATTTTTCCCCCCGATTTTTAGATTTTTCTAGATTTGATTTTCCTCGATTTTTGATTTTTCTCCCCCAAATTTTCGCTTTTTCTCGATTTTTGTTTTTGCGCCCATTTTTTCTCGATGAACCCACCCCCCCCGAACCGATTTTTTTTTTTCGATTTATGATTTTGGACAAATTGGGCCCAAAGTGTCAATATTTTGTGTGGCCATAATTATTTTCCAGCACTGCCTTAACCCTCTTGGGCATGGAGCTCACCAGAGCTTCACGGGTTGCCACTGGAGTCCTCTTCCATGACGACATCACAGAGCTGGTGGATGTTAGAGACCTTGCGCTTCTCCACCTTCCGTTTGAGAATGCCCCACAGATGCTCAATAGGGTTTAGATCTGGAAACTTGCTTGTCCAGTCCATTACCTTTACCCTCAGCTTCGTTAGCAAGGCAGTGGTCATCTTGGAGGTGTGTTTGGGGTTGTTATCATGTTGGAATACTGCCCTGCGGCCCAGTCTCAGTACTCAGTACACTCACTACTTTACATTGTAGCAAAGTGTAATTTCTTCAGTATTGTCACATGAAAAGATAGAATAAAATATTTATAAAAATGTGAGAGGTGTACTCACTTTTGTGAGATACTGTATGTTTAGTATCCTAATAAACAATTTTACACCATGAAATCTGTTAGCCTGTGCCCCATGTGCATAAGTGTATGATGGAGAAGGGACCTTTAAAAGCAAGCGAGGACCATCCTGCCATTACAGGAAATTAAGAATCCTGGAGAGAAGTTCATAAACATAGGATACAAGCACTTTTGGACTTTTGGTTATAAGGGGCCTCGGCATCTGGTGAGTGCATTCAGGGGGGCATAAGAAAGTGGTTGCATCTGAGATTTTGAAACACCTTGGCACTGACGCAGCCCAAAAAGTGGAATTTCGTGTACAGTGTTTGTTGTAGACTGATCAGTTCAACCAGCAAATAAAAAAAATAAAAAAACAACACTCTCAAGTAGAAGAGGATAGGGGAAAGAGAGGCGCCAATCCGCCAATAGTATAATATGTTTTTATTGTGTAACAACATGTAATTCTAATAAAATGATGCACTCACAAACGTCCATAAGAAATAAGCATGTAACAAACTCCAGAGCAATCATCAGTGGGGAATCTGTGCAGGGCTGTCAGAGCAGCTGTCAGATGCCCGTGATGAAGGAGCCAATCAGGAATGTGTTTTGGAGGCTAGGTACTGCCTCCTTCATCAGCCAGCCTGCCGAGAAAGTTCCGCTCGGCGGATAAGGACCGCCTGCGCCACGCTTTGTCTTCCTCGTAGAGGCTTTCCAGCGGCCCTCTGCATGGATCCCTGTAACAAACCTGTCATCTCGGAGGCTCCAGCCATCCACAGATTCCCCACTGATGATTGCTCTGGAGTTTGTTACATGATTATTCCTTATGGACATTTGTGAGTGCATCTTTTTATTGGATTTGCATTTTGTTACACAATAAAAACTTATTACACTATTAGTGGATTGGCGCCTCTCTTTCCCCTACCCTCTTCTTTTGCAATGTCTGGGTTCCCAGCTCGCTGTGAGAAGCAGCCTTGATTTTCCCAAAAGTGCTAGTCACTAACTAGATATATTTTTTATATTGCCAAGCTTTTACCTTCTGGATTTTTTTTAAGATTTATTGTCTATATGTTTTTTTATATACACATCTTGCAGCTTAATGATTAGCAGCCTTGTATTTGAATTTATCTTTCACACACGATTCAATTTTAATTCTATCAATTATAGATAATTGTATACACAGTTCAGCGTTGGGTACAAAGTTGCTTTTTAGTTTACACTCAAATAGAAAACTTCCATATACACTATCAAATACCCACAGTTGATCCAGAGGAAGGCAAAAAGAAAACAATAAAGCATAATCCAATTTGCTCCAGGGGGGAAAGAGGGATTGAACTCAGGGCTCGGAATCAGCAATGTTCTGCCTCCAGCAGTTATACTGCATGGGCAATGCTTCTACTCTTCTCCTCTTCTCCATGCAATATAGATATTCTTAGATGCAAAGTGTTGGTGAGTTCAGCTATCTGATGAAGATTGTCTGCAATGGTTCTCTCTGCTACATTCAGACCAGGCATAGAGGTCTCAGAAAGGAATGTCACTATTACAGCAATTGCAGTCAGAATACATGCACTGGTTTTGGTTCCAAAACAGTTTTTGCAATCCCCACTGAAGTCTAAGGCGGGTGAATCTTGGTCTTTGTTTCTTCTGGTTATTTGTAGGGCTAATCAGCAAGCTAATGCCAAACAAAAGGCTTTGGAAACTAGGCACTGCCAGGTGCATAGCTACCAACAGTCACTGATTTCCTGGGACATTCCCGGGAAACTGACTGTTGTCCCATGGAGTCTTTGTCTCGGCGAGAATCCTGAGATATGATCAATATTCTGGGCAGCAGCCAGCTTTGTGTAAAACCTTGCTGCAGTGCCGGGTTACACACAGGTTAACAGGTGAGCTTTATTCAGATCCTCCCCCTGCCTCCTCCTCTCCAAAAAACTTAGCATGCAAGGAGGTCAGGGGACACTTGCCCATCACTGATTGACCGGAACTCGAAGAGGGGCCGTGGCCAACCTCTGAGAGGTGATTAATGTGCCAGGCCGACCATAGCTGAAGTGCAGCACGTGTGTGAATCCAAGCAGAGATATGGTTCTCTGCTCTCATACAAGAGCAATCTCTTGTATCATGGGAGCAGTCTCTTGTATCATGGGGCAGTTTCTTGTGTCATTGGAACAGTCTCTTGTATCTGTTTGATGGGATCTACCTGGGGGGGGGGGGGGGGGTGTTTGGAGTATCTTTATCTGATTGTTAAATGTTATGGCATACACATATTGCTGTTGTGGTGATCTGGGCTTGCTGTCCCTCCATCTCACTTTCTTTCCTCTTTTGTCCTTTCTTTTGTCTTTTTGTCCTTGCGATCTGCAGGAGGTGTAAATGCAAAGTAATGATACCCCAAATGCAGGTCGCAAATACAGTGAGTTGGTCTGCACCTGATCGGACGGGAGTACTATGAGATCCGGTTGCTGTGCGTTATTTAAAGTAGTGCATGCACTATATTTTCTGCAGTCCAGTGTGATTTTTGGTGAGCTTTCAGAAAGCACACCAAAACTGCAGGACATAATAGAAGTCAATGATTAAGCGCAGTTAACCAGCACCAAACCCATAAGTACACCGCGCTGCTCCTGTGGTGCGGTCAATCTGTACCGCATCAGTGTGAAAGCAGCCTTACAGGTTGTCCCTTTTTACCGGTTGCAAACTGCCAACATTTTTGGATAAATGTTTGCATTTCACAAATTTCATTATCTCTGGGACACAAAAAAAGAGCGACAATTTTGAAAAAAAAGCAATATTTTTTACTTTTTTGCTATAATAAATATCCCCCAAAAATATATAAAAAAGCTAATTTCTTTCTCAGTTTAGGCCGATATGTATTCGTTATGGCGTCTACAAAATAGGGGATAGTTTTATGGCATTTTTATTATTAAATTTTTTTTATTAGTAATGGCGGCGATCAGCGATGTTTATCGTGACTGCAACATTATGGCCGACACATCGGACACTTTTGATGCTATTTTGGGACCATTGTCATTTGTACAGCGATCAGTGCTATAAAAATGCACTGATTACTGTGTAAATGACAGTGGCAGGGAAGGGGTTAACCACTAAGGGACGAGGAAGGGGTTAAGTGTGTCCTAGGGAGTGATTCTAACTGTGTGGGGGCTGGGCTACCAGTGACATTATGTTTACAAAGGCATCTCCCCGTACTGCCGCTCCGTAACATGATCGCGGGACACCAGTGGACATCGAGTCCGCGGGTCCTGCGGGCATGGTCACGGAGCTCATGGCGGGCGCGCGCACGGCGGGGATTTTCAAAACAACGTACAGGTACGTTGCTTTGCCCAGACAAGCCATTCTGCCAACGTATATGTGCGTTAGGCGATCGACAAGCGGTTAAAGTGGCCCTTTCCTCCCTTTTACTAAAAAATAAAAGCACCATACAGTACCCTGCTAATGGGAAATCATCTTGCATTCACTAGTTAAACAAACATTTTTTACCTGGGATCACTGTTTTTCCATTGCCTTTTTTTTAAAACATTGGTGTTGTAACCAGGGCCTCATAGCTTCATCCTGGGAACTTCCTGTCACATGCTCCAGCAGGCAGAACTAGAGTTCTAGGCAAAGTTTCAGGAAGTAATGGGAGATGAATTCATCTGCCTCTAGTAAAAATGGCTACCGTGAGAGGAATAAGGAGGAAAATTAAAGTAGAACTATAGGTAAAACTTTATTTTTTTCATTTTGGATAGAGTAAAGGAGGGTTATTACTCCTGTCCATTTTTTATTTGCCATCTGTTTCCCATTGGGGAGATTTAACTTCACATTTTGTCCCATAGCCAAAACAGGGAGTGAAAGGAAATCCCTGCAAATTAAGAGAACCCCTTGGGGCCCCCAGGTAACCAAAACTAGTGTCCTCTATTACCTTTCTTGGGACAACTCAAATTTGGGAATTTCTTTTACTTTCACTTTCAATAATTATTATTATTATTATTATACAGGATTTATATAGCGCCGACAGTTTACGCAGCGCTTTACAACATTAGGGCAGACAGTACAAGTACAATACAATTCAATGCAGAAGGAATCAGAGGGCCCTGCTCGTTAGAGCTTACAATCTAGGAGGGAGGGTCAGGTTATACAAAAGGGTAATAGCTGTGGGGGATGAGTTAATGGAGAAAATAGTGCAGTTGTTAGATGGAGGCAGGATAGGCTTCTCCAAAGAGGAAAGTTTTCAGGGATCACCTAAAAGTGGATAAAGTTGGAGACAGTCTGACAGATTGGGGTAGGGAATTCCAGAGGATGGGCGAGGCTCGGGAGAAGTCCTGGAGGCGGATATGGGAGGAGGTGATGAGGGAGCTAGAGAGCAGGAGGTCTTGGGAGGAACGGAGATGGCGATTAGGTTGGTATTTTGAGAATAGGCTAGTGATGTAACTGGGGGCAGAGTTGTGGATGGCTTTGTAACTTATTGTTAGTATTTTGAATTTAATTTGTTGGGCGAGTGGTAGCCAATGGAGGGATTGGCAGAGAGTGGTAGCAGACACTGAGCGGTTTGTAAAGTGGATGAGTCTGGCAGCAGCATTCATGATGGACTGAAGGGGGGATAGTCTGTTTAAAGGTAAGCCAATGAGGAGTGAGTTGCAGTAGTCAAGGCGAGAGATAACCAGGGAGTGAATCAGGAGCTTTGTGGTTTCATTGGTTAGAAAGGGACGTAGTTTAGAGATGTTGCGGAGGTTGAGGCGGCAAGCTTTGGAAAGTGATTGGATGTGGGGCTGAAAGGAGAGTTCAGAACCTAGGATAACACCTAGCACCCTGACATGTGGGGACGGGTGGATGGTTTTGCCATTGCTCTTGACAGAGAAGTCAGGGGAAGAGGCACGTGGGGGAGGAAATATTATAAGCTCGGTTTTGGACAAGTTGAGTTTGAGGAAATGGTGTGACATCCATACAGATATGTCTGTTAGTAAGTTAATAATAATGGTAAACAGGACAAACAGAGAGGGCAAATCTCCCTAAGGCCCCTTTCACACTGGGGTGGTAGGGGGCGTCGGCGGTATAACAGCGCTATTTTTAGCGATGTTTTACCGCGGTATTCGGCCGCTAGCGGTGCAGTTTTAACCCCCCGCTGGCGGCTGAAAAAGGGTTAAAACCACTCGTATAGCGCGGCTATAGCCGCGGTATAGCCACGCTGTCCCATTTATTTCAATGGGCAGGAGCGGTTTAGGAGCGGTGAATACACCGCTCCTTCACCGTTCCAAGGATGCGGCTGACAGGAGATTTTTTCTTCTCCTGCCAGCGCACCGCTTCAGTGTGAAAGCCCTCGGGCTTTCACACTGAACAAACAGCGGAGGCTGTTTTGGGGCGGTTTGCAGGCGGTATTTTTAGCGCAATAACGCCTGCAAACCGCCCCAGTGTGAAAGGGGCCTTATGGAGGCACGGGCAGCAATAAAAACCTAATAGGTTTTCTAATCCCTCTCCACTCTGTGTGAATGAAAGTTTTGCCTTTTAGTTTACTTTAAGGTTTGCAAAGAATAAAATGCCTACAATTATCTATAGGTACAGTATCTGTTTGTAGATTCCCATTACCAAATATTTCTAAAAGGTGGCTTTCTAAAGGAGGGGAAGTTTCTATTTAATTTATGCCAAATCTCTGCATTAACCCCTTCCCTGCCAGGCCCTGTGCTCCATTTTGTACACTCAGGAGGCCAGACCATTTTAGCAATTTTTCCTTTGCTTTTTATTTTTCACGCATAGCTTTCAGAATTTATGAAAGACCCCCCCAAACCATATATATTCTGAAAGCACATGATAAGTAGAATTAAAAGAAGGTGCTACTAATTTTTTTAGACCCTGTGGTATTTGCGCAAATGTTTATCAAACCAATATATTTTCAAAAAATACACTAAAACCATTATTTAGCAAATAAAAACACAGCAAATTTTACAAAATTCCTACTAAATATAAAAGCTTAACCTGTGTTGAGTGAATAAATAACAAATATTTGTAACTTTTAAATTGCGCCTTTTTGCGAAATGGTGAAAATTGAACAGACACAAAAGTGTAAATATCCAAATCTCTCTAAAAATCTGAAGTTTTTCATTTTTCCCTTACAGCTTTCAGAATTTGTTAAAGACCCCCAAAACTATATATTTTCTGAAAGCATATGACCTCTAGAATAAAAAAAAAGGTGCTACTGATTTTTATACCCTGTGGTATTTGCGCAAATGTTTATCGAACCAATAGATTCGCAAAAAATACACTAAAACCATTATTAGCAGATAAAAACACAGCTAATTCTACAAAATTCCTGCTAAATCCCTACTAAATATAAAAGCTTAACCTGTATGGAATTAATAAATAACAAATATTTGTAAATCTTAAATTGCGCCTTTTTGCAAAATGGTGAAAATCGTTCATACCAAAAATTACTCAAAAAATGTGGAGGTTTTAATTTTTCACTTGCAGCTTTCAGAATCTGAAAAGACCCCTCAAACTAGACTTTTTCTAAAAGCACATGGCCAGTAGAATAAAAAAAGTGCTACTGATTTTTTGGGCCCTGCAATAATTGTGCAAATAATGTCCATCATATCGTTATTTTCACTATAAATACATTAAAATCAATAATATTGCACAGAAACACAACATAACTTACAAAATTCCTGCTATATTAGTGCTAAAGCCATGTTCACATGCATACTAAAGTGTACACCCATGGAGGGATATGTTTACCCGCACAGGGATACACAGGTGTTCCATGCATCCCCGTACAGGCAGTCTCATTTATGTCAATTCGGATGCACAGGCATAGCTGCTGTTCCCAATCTGACATCCATGTGGGTGTGGGTACATGACCCTGAACGCAAACAGTGTAAGCTCAGGGACATGCATGCGGACCTACATGGATGTAAAATTGGGAGCAACGGTTCTGTTCGTGCAGTTGCTAAATCCCAGATGATATCAATGAGACTGCCTGCACAGAGATGCACGAAATACCCATGCATCCCAGTAAAGGAAATCTGTGTATACCCTGTGTGAACAAGGCCTTAGGCCCCTTTCACACAAGCACACCGATCAGGTCTGCCTGTCCATTTTTCAGGCGGGCCCAATCGGACCACCCATTGTTCTCTATGGAGAGACTGATGTAAATGGACATGTGTCTGTTTACACCCGCCTGCATCTGATCCAGTCCGCTAAAAACAGATGGATGGGGATTCCATTCCCCATCCATCTAGCAGATCGGATCGGATGGCATCCGATGGAAATGGACAGGTGGTCCATTTCCATCCAACCATCCCATAGAGAATAGCGAGCTGTGTCCGTGTCCTCTCTGCATCAGCGGAGCGGACTTGGACCTGTCATCCGCCTGCTCAGTGGGGATCAGCATACAGATCCCCCACTGAGCAGGCGGATCTGCTTTTTCAGAGTCCATTCCATGTGAAAGGAGTCTTAGCAGGAGCGGTTTTAACCTTTTATTCGCCCGCTAACGCCCGAAAAGCGCCAAAAATAGGACAGTAAAGCACTGCTAAAACTAGCGATGCTTTACCGCCGATGCCAGGGCGCTGCCAGTGTGATAGGGCTCTTTTTTTTTTTTTTTTTTTTAACAGTCACCTAATTTTTTTTTTTTTAGGGGGGGGGGGGTCTTTGGTGAGATATCAGAGGTCTAAACAGACCCGCATATCTCTTATTTTGAGACAGAGACAGAGAAAGGGACTGAAGATAGTCCCTTTTTCTCTGTATCACTTTACTTGAATGAATGAGAATCTGTATAGAGATTGCATTTATTCAGAAAATGACAGTCTGATACATTGTAAGACTTGCGGTTATAATATATCAGCTGTCCGTGTTAGTGGGCACATAGCAGTGATCAGTAGTGATCGCTGCATGTGCCCTCTCTTCTACAGGGGGGAGTTTAGTAAACACATGTTTACTAAAGCCCCCCAAGCCCCAACTTCACCCCCACCCACACCACTCCCCCCCTCCGCCACGATCCCCAGCCTGAAGGTCATGAATCTGCTGTTGATTAAGTAGTAGCCCAAGATTGAGGCCACCCCAGTTTATTGACTGAGCGGGAAGGACAATATTTCTTCTGAATTGGCAGAAAATGTCCAGAAAGGAGTTGGCAGCAGCATAATTAGCTTGTCCTGTGTTTCCAATGAATGAAGCAATAGATGAGTAACATACAAAATAATCCAGTTTTTGGTTCAATGTGGCACAATGAAGGTTGACAGCCCCTTTGAATTTTGGGCTGAAAACCTTCTCAAAGAGTGACAAATTTAACTTCTCCAAGATGCTGTCATGAAGAACAACAGCACTGTGAAAGACACCTTTGATTGGAATATTTGGGAATATTTTTTGTACTAAATCAATCGTTTTTTCCACTTCAATGTAATGGGCGATATGACATTGTGATTATTTTAGCATTCTTCACTTCACTCTGTGCTTTCACTATTTCTTTTTCAATTTCCTTAGTTGGGTTTCTCTTTGAAAAAATCTAAATGTGAACACCTCCATTGTGTAGAATGAATTTCACAGTTTCAAAGCCCAAGCCAGTCAGGCCACCTGCCACAATGTAAAGAGCATTGTGCTTAAAAATCACTGGATCATTGATAAACATTGGTATCTTTGCCATTGTGTTCTTTTTAAGCTCAATGAGAGGTAAAGACTGAGCTCTAAAGTAGCTTGATATTGTATTGTCTAAATTATATTTACCGTTAGATGCCTGAATTATGGCTTTCAATTGGATGATGGGAATGTCTGAAGACAGTGATTGTAACCATTTGTATGTGGATTTTGCAGATTCTTGCAGATATGCTCTTTGGAAAATGGTAGCAAGGTCAAGAATATGTACATAAATGTCTTGTCGGCAGTTGAGTGCTAAATTGTGGAAATCTGCAAAATGTTTAGTCACGTAGGATAACAACATCTTTAAGAAGGGGGAGCTGGGTAAAGTCTACTGAGGTTATTTCTGATGTAGGAAGAATAATCATGGCACTACACTTTTTAATATTACCTGTAATTCCTGGAGATATTGTTGTTTCCCAACCTCTTTGTTTTGCTGCCATTGATAAAAGTATACAAACAATTGACTTTTCTTCTGTCGTTACAATTGCCAATTTAGGTTTATTCTTTGCACTGGGTAGTTGCTTATGGAAAATTTCCCATGCTAAAACAAATAGTGAAATGAAAGGTGAATCTCTCTTCATCAAATAGCAGACCTTTTCAGAAATCATCACTTTGGAAGTCGCAACTATTGGATAGCATGCAGCAACTCTATCCCCAACTTGAATTTTCTGGACATCTCTTCCAACGGCTGTTACAGTTCCTGCTAAATCTAGAGCAACTAGCTTATATTTATCAGAAGCCATGTCATTCCAGTGCAATGTGTTTCCATATTGCCAGCTAGAATTACTAATTGGGAAATAATCTTCAGTGTGGGCACCTATTTTGTCAATTTTTATCTCTACATCTTCATTTGAAATCTCACTGAAGCTAGAATTGTTTGGTTCAGCAGAAAGATCAGTCATAGTATGAATATCTGAAATACACAAAGTAAAATTGTCTAATTGTTCTAAAGGTGCTGTTTTTGTGTTATGTTTTCAGTATCTGAATATATAATTGCACCTGGGTAAATTCTACCCTCTTTTATCCATATCTCTGGATGATCTTTTGGCTTGTAATTAAGAACTTGAGCAAGTGCTTCCACATCTTCTGGACTTGAAGAGTTCATGTCAGTCATCTGAAAGGTAATGTCTGGCATTTCAGTTACACAAGCATGTGTCATCCCATTGAAAGCAAAACCAGGGTTGATGTGATCTACCGTGCCTTCAGTTGTTTTAAATGTGACTGTCCTGATAGAAGTTCCAGAGCCCTTCTGTCTTACTGCCAACATCAGCTGACGGTAAACCTCACAGCATTTTGCTAGATATTGTGTAGGATTGTTTGGGACAGTATCACTGAGTCTATGGATTCCCCACATAAATACGACATCTTTAAATTTATTGCTGAATAGTTTGTGTAACTTGATGTCTGAATCCCAGCTGTTAAAGTTAATGTAACTCAATCCCTTGTGTATATATGTTGATAATTTCTGACTCACTCCATGGTTATCTGCATAAATTAGCATGCTTGGATTTTCATTTGATGCATTCTTCAAGCTTGGTGCTTGTGTCCAATTCATTTGAAAAAAGGCGTTACCCTGTATTTTCATTGTTTCACAGCTACCAACCTGACATTATTATTATTATTATTATTATTCAGGATTTATATAGCGCCAACAGTTTACGCAGCGCTTTACAATATAAAAGGGAGACAATACAGTTATAATACAATACAATAGGATTAAGAGGGCCCTGCTCAGAAGAGCTTACAATCTAATAGGGTGGGTCAAGTGGTACAAAAGGTTGTAACTGTGGGGAATGAGCTGGTGGAAGTGGTAGGAGATTAGTTGGAGACATGATAGGCTTTCCTGAAGAGATGAGTTTTCAGGGATTGCCTGAAGGTAGCAAGAGTAGGGGATAGCCGGATAGATGGAGGTAGCGAGTTCCAGAGGATGGGAGAGGCTCTGGAGAAATCCTGGAGACGAGCATGGGAGGAAGAGATGAGAGAGCTTGAAAGCAGGAGGTCTTGAGAAGAGCGGAGAGGTCGATTTGGGCGATATTTAGAGACAAGATTAGTGATGTAGCTTGGGGCAGAGTTGTGAATGGCTTTGTATGTTGTGGTTAGAATTTTGAATTTAATTAGCTGGGTGATTGGGAGCCAGTGTAGGGATTGGAGGAGAGGATTGGCAGACACTGAGCGGTTGGTAAGGTGGATAAGTCTGGCAGCAGCATTCATGACAGTAGTTCATAAATGTCTTCCTGTTTAAAAGCAGTCTTGCACCTCTTGGCAACATTCTGAATGTAAATGTGTCTGTCAATTTTACTGTTATTTGCGTGGAGTTTTCTTTTTGCATAAACATTAGTTTGTGAAGTTAAAATTTCAAAATGAGTGTCTTGGTCTTGTTTGTATAGCTTGACTTTTAACTCCTGAGATTCTCTTTGAAGAACACATGGATTGAGAAATGCTATACTGATTTTAAGGAGTTTAATGGCACCCTGGGCTTCAAGATTGCAACTGTAGCTGCCAATCCCAGTTCTACATAAAAAGCACCAGAAACAAGGGTAGACCCCAAATGTTTGTGCTCATAGACTTACGGTGTCAGTGATTTTGATAGTGAGCACTTAAATTCTGTGAAATCCTCAGAAACAGCTAATTGGTTTCTTTGCTTGATTTTTTTCAAAATTGGTATCTTGGTGGTTGTGCTCAAAGTGATACCTTGGCATTGAAGATGGAAAAGATTTATACTTGGAAAACAGATTACTTCAATTAGGATTGCATCCCTTTTTGAAAAGAGCAATCAGCAGGGAAAAAAATAGTCTCATACTAATTTTTTGGATGCACAGCAGGCATAATGATTGTATCTGGTCCGAGAATCTCAACAATGTTTTTATGTAGTGCTCTGCGGGGCCCAATTTCTATAAACACAATGTGTTCTTTATTGTTGGCAGAAGCTTTTATTGCTTCTTCAAATACAACTGGCTCACAAATATTTTTGGCCCAGTAGTCTCCAGTTGTAAAATCTCCTTTTGTTGCTGGCTTGCCAGTCACTGTTGAAATGAGCTGACATTTCAAATTATTTGCATGTAGGTTCTTTAAATTGGTTTTTATGTCATCCAATATTGGTTCCATCAAGTAAATGTGGCATGCAGTAGGGACATCTAAATCATGGAGAAATATATTACTTTTGTTGTAATGTTGGGACAAGTGATCACTTATCCTCTGTATAGCTTCTTCATCTCTGGAAAGTGTACACGAGGACGGACTGTTGTATGCAGCAATGCACGCTTTTTCATTGTATGACAAGATCATATTTGATATTTCTCTTACTGGTACATTTCCAACCACAAGCATTTTCCCTCCAGAAACCATATGTTGCAATTTGCTCCTGTGATAAATAACTTTAACAGTATCTTCGAGTGAAAGAAGACCAGAACAATATGCTGCAGCAACTTCTCTGACTGAATGTCCAACAATACAGTCTGGATTTACCCCCCAGTGTCCTAGAAGATCCACCAATGACACCTGGATAGTAAAGAGCAGCAATTGTGCAACATCTGGGCAGGAAAAGTCATCATATTCATTCTCCAGAAATTGTACCACAGAAAGGGAAATGTTAATTTCAAATCACCTTGTCTACCTCTAAACATTTTGCTCTGAACACTTTCCTTATTTTCTAGCAATACCTTCCACATTGCTTTGGAAAGGACTCCATTCCCACAGAACACAAACACAATCTGAGGACTTTTCTTGACTGGAGATGTCTCTGTATTTACAGATGGAAGCTGTTTCTGCAGATTAGGTAAAGAAGACACCAGAAATGCTACTCTGTATTTGAAATTAGGATGACTTCTGCAGGAAGCTGTGTACACCAGGTTCTCCAGAGATAATGATGATGGCATTTTGCTCAGCTCTTGTTTTTGTATCTTTAATGCTGAGATGAAGTGATTTGTTGGAGGCTGCTGAGAGGATAAATATTTCAGCAGGTCTTTTGGAATGATGTTTGGGGTTATCCCCTTTGTATTGTTTGATGACAACATGAGAATTAGTTCCTCCAAAGCCAAAGCAATTAATGCCAGCCATTCTCCCACAGTTTACCTGTTCATGCCATTTCTCAGGAGCTGTTGGAACAACTAGTTTTGATTCTTCAATTTGTTTAATACCAAGTTCTTTAGAATAATGTAAAGATGGGGGAATCACTTCATGACGCATCATTAGCAGAACTTTTATCAATCCAGCCATTCCAGCAGCTGATTCTGTGTGTCCAATATTTTCTTTAACTGATCCAATTATCAGAGGTTTCATTCCACTTGGGCGCCTTTTCCCAATGATATTTCCTATACTGGTCACTTCAATTGGATCCCCAACAAGTGTTCCACTGCCATGAGCCTCAACATACTGTATAGAACATGGATCTATAGCTGTGTAGATTTGCTTTAACAGTGACTCCTGTTGGTTTTGAGATTGTTTGGTAATTGGTGTTACTGACCGCCCATTTTGATTAACTGAGCATGCACACATAACACCCCAAATTTTGCTGTAATCGTCTTTGACCTGTAGAACAAAAAGAAAACCTGTTTATCTTACTGCATTAGATGAGAAATATTGTAAATAAACCTTCACGTGACAAAGTTGAGTTTTTTTTTATGTACTAGTTATCAGAAAGTAGTGAAATATGGAAAAGCAAATTATAGGTTACATTGGTTACTTTTGTATACAAAGCAGTAACTCCCATAAGGCATCATTCTCACGAGGCGGATCTGCTGCCTCAGAGTCCGCCAGCTCAGCGGGAGATCTCTCCGTTGATCTTTGCTGAGCTGGTGGATGACAGGTCCCGCTCTGCTCACTGAGCGGAGAGGGGCCTGTCGAGCGCCGCTGCTTCCTATGGAGAGATCGGACAAAAACGGACAGCATGTCCGTTTTCATCAGATCTCACCCGATCCGATCCGCCAGGGACGGATGCCCCTACGTTCGGGGCATCCGTCTTCTTTTAGCGGATCGGACCGGGTTGGATGTCAGTGGACATGTCACCGCTGACATCCGTTGCTCCATAGACTAGCATGGAGCACCCGTTCAGATCCACAGTCAAAACTGACAGGCGGACCTGAACGGTCCAAAAAAACCACCAATGTTATAATTGCACTTGCTCTAGAGTGTGAGCCGCTAACACAGCAAATAGAATAATTGCTAAATAGACAAAATAAAATCAAAAGTGTAGCGCTGAATGAAAATACACCTTAAGTATACAAATTAAATTGAAGTAAATAAGTCTCAGGTGTCTTGAGAAAAGATTAAATGTCCATAAGAAAAAAAATTCTTTTTAATGTCCACCAGTGGACTAATGATATAAGTCTATAAATAGTAAGGACCTTAATGATCACCAACTGTGAAAATGTGCAAAATGCTGTCACCAACATATAACTCTGTATGAACTATTAAGAAACAATACGCAGCTGACTGCTATTTTGTCCACCACTTGTATAAGCTGGATCTTGCTGGTTGGCAAATGAAAGACCAATTCGATAAACCACACCACAGTGTCTTCATGAAAACGTGCAATTCCCACAGCCAGTGAAGGTGGAAGCTTACCGGAGGATTTGAACCCAAATCAGCATATACTGTAAGGGTCAAACCAGCTTGTATTGCACACCGGCAATGGGGGGAAGACCTTGGCAACCTGGAGGTAAGGGATCCCAGGGGACTTCATGGAAGTGTCTTCTCCAAAAATATCGTTTAAGTATCCCAGCATATGGCTTGGTGTGAGGCTCCACAGAGGGGACAAGACGGGGTGACAGCTCCAGGTACCGGCAACACTGCGGGCTCCGTCCGGGGAACTTATGGCCTGAACGGTCCGATGGTGTGAAAGGGGCCTAACCCAGATTATTTTTATTTTTTGTAGCATAAAACAATGTGACCTTAGTTTAATATAATATACATATACTGTGGCATTTTAGTTATTATTCAATCACTTGGGACAAAAAAATTAAATATTCAATGGGCTCAACATGCCTCTCAGCAATTTCCTTGGGGTTTCTACTTTCCAAAATAGGGTCATTTGGGGGGGGGGGGGGGGGGGTTGTACTGCCCTGCCATTTTAGCACCTCAAGAAATGAGATAGGCAGTCATAAACTAAAAGCTGTGTAAATTGCAGAAAATGTACCTTAGTTTATAGACGCTATAATTTTTGCGCAAACCAATAAATATATACGCTTATTTACATTTTTTTACCAAAGACATGTGGCTGAATACATTTTAGCCTAAATGTATGACTAAAATTGAGTTTATTGGATTTTTCTTATAACAAAAATTAGAAAATATCTTTTTTTTTTTTTCAAAATTTTCTGTCTTTTTCCGTTTATATCGCAAAAAATGAAAATAGAGGCAATCAAATACCATAAAAAAAAGCTCTATTTGTGGGAAAAAAAGGACGCAAATTTTGTTTGGGTACAACATTGCATGACCGCGCAATTACCAGTTAAAGCATTGAAGTGCCAAATTGTAAAAAGTCCTCTGGTCTTTAGGCAGCCAAATGGTCTAGGGCTTAAGTGGTTAAAGAGCTGGGGGGGGAGGAGTAGTTACAGCATAGGCATCAGAAAGTATAATAATTTTGGTCTGCCTACTTAGCCTGTTAGATGATATGTAAAATCTCAGTAGATTGCTAACTATCTGATTTTAGCCCAGTCCGATGTTAACTGACGCATTATTACCTCACTGATTTCAAATGTTTACTGAAGTTGTTCTCTGATTTTGCACTGATGAGTTGTTTTTAAGCTGAATAGTTTATATTTGGCAACCATTTTTTTTGTTTGGCACATGTGGATGAAATTAATTATAGTTTACCTGCTTTAAAGGTTTAAGAACAACACCACATCCTTCTCCTCTTCCATAGCCATCTGCCTTTTGGGAAAATGGTTTACTCGTTCCATCAGGAGAAATCATATTTGCCTTACTGAGAGTGACATAGGTATGGGGATCAAGAATACAGCTAGCACCACCACATATTGCCATCTTGCAATCTCCTGTAATAGCATCATTGTATAAAACATTTGGATAATTGATTTACTCTTTTCAAGCCTAACTAAACCTAATAAAAAAATGTCAGGGTTTGAAATTAATGACAGTTCTTAGTCTTGATATTTTATTTTTTGAGGCATAGTATGAGGTTAAAGTGATTGTAAAGTATAATTGTTTTAAATAAAATAACTATGTTATCCTAACCTGCTCTGTGCAAACATAATACACAGAGCGGCCCAAACCTCCCCTTCTGGGGTTCCCTACTGCACCCTCGGCTCCTTCACCGACCTCCTCGGCTCCTCCACCTCTGTGTGTGCCCCAGTGGTGGAACTACCAGGGTAACAAAGTTTGCACTTGCGAGTGAGCCCTGGTGTTCCTTCACTGTGGGAGTGCCCCAGACATCCCCTCCCCCCACCTCCTATCGCTTTAAAATTCAACTGACCAGCTCATGTAAAGGGGAGTGGAGACCATAAGGTAAGGGGGTACACTGATGTGTGATCAGTGTCCTCACTCACCTCTTACATCAGTGAACCCCTTTACCTTAGTGTATTCACTCTGCAGACTGGTGTAAAAGGGAAATCTGATATAAGGGGTCTCTGGTCAGCAGATCTTCCTTCCCCACATTAGAGTTTCTAGCATTCTCCCTTAAATCAGAGTCAGCAGAGTTCACCCTTAAAGTGCACGGGAACATTGCAGACTCTGAGGTAAATAAGAACTCTGTTGTAAGGGGGGCTCTGGAGACCAGAGAACCTCATACATCAGAGTTATCCTTTATACCAGAGTCCGCAGAATTCCCCTTTACATCAGGGTCCTCAGAGTTCCCCTTTACATCAGGGTCCTCAGAGTTCCCCTTTACATCAGGGTCCTCAGAGTTCCCCTTTACATCAGGGTCCTCAGAGTTCCCCTTTACATCAGGGTCCTCAGAGTTCCCCTTTACATCAGGGTCCTCAGAGTTCCCCTTTACATCAGGGTCCGCAGAGTTCCCCTTTACATCTTGGTCTGCTGAGTTCCCCTTTACAAAAGGATCCGCAGAGCCCCCCTTGCAATGTAACATGAAACCCTGCAAACTCTGATGTACTATAAAGGGGAACTCTCATGTAAAGGGGGCTCTTGGAACGCTGGGAACTCTGATGTAAGGGGGGACTCTAATGTAAGAGGCAACTCTGTGCACTCTAATGTAAGTGGGAACTCTGTAAAGGGCCCCCGGGGTCAGTGGGAAGGGCCAGGGGAAGGTTTTAGTTAAGCCTCTCGTGTTCCCCCATAGCAAGCTGCTTGCTATGGAGGCATGCCTGAGGGCTCGACTCTGAGCCAGGCTGTGTTCATCCATAGACGCACACAGAATGGTTTGGCTCTGTTCCCTCTTCACAGATTTGATTGACAGCAGCAGGAGCCAATGGCTTTTGCTGCTGCCTCTGTGTCCTGTGAGGAGAGGAACACCGACCAGCGCAACTGCAAACGGGCACAGCACTGGATCGAGATAGGACTCAGGTAAGTATTTAGGGAGGTGAGGAGGCAATACAACTACTGGGTCTTTTTTTCATCTTAAAGCGGTAGTAAACCACAGACCTAAAAAAAAAAAACCAAAAAAAAAAAAACCTGCAAGGCAAAGTTATAATGTGCTAGTATACTTCGCTGTGTGTGGCTAGGCGGAGAAAAAGTCTCACATGTGTGGTATCGCCATACTTGGAAGGAGTAGCAGAATGTGTTTTGAGGTGTATTTCTAAGTATGCCTATGCTGTGTGTTAGAAATCTTATTAATTGACAATTTTGTGTAAAAAAAAAAAAAAAAAAAAAAAAAAAAAAACTTTTTTTCTGCATTTTACAAAAACTTGTGGAAAAAATGATATTTACAAAAGACTCATTGGGGGGAGATTTACTAAAAGTGGTGCACTCGGAATCTGGTGCAGCTGTGCATGGTATAAACCCAAAAAGAATTACCGCGCTACCTAAAAAACGAACAATGTAAAAAAAGAGAAAGCTGCAGCTCAAAAATTGTGAGATATGCACAAATCAAGTAAGTAATAATAAAAAAACATGAACTGCGCTACAAAACAAATGAAAATTGTGTATAAAAAGATCCCTGATGGACCCATATGTGTGTCAAAAATAAGCACTAGAAAAACCAAGGTGATTGTGAAAAAGACATACACCGATGAATAGTCCCAACAGTGAAATAAAGTCCAAATAAAAAATTCAAGTGATGTTCAGTAAAGGTGCAATGAGGCTTTGCAATTCCACAGATGACACCATGTGAAAAAATCCACCACCAAATAAATTGCACGCTTACCAAAAGGCAAGCTTTGTGTAAGCTTGTAAATCAACCAGATTCCCAATCAGTGGTACCGTCACAGCACGACTTCCCCATATAAAAAGAGACAAGCAGGATGGCACCGTCCGGTAGGCAAATAGGCAGTCAGCAGGAAGGACCCAAAAAAATGAAAAGACGGCTCTCCATAGTGTAAATCAGTAAATATAAAAATTTATTTGAATTAAAGGTTGCATTTACTTAGCAATGCGGATTTAAAAGCATGGATAAAACACAGCAGCCGGCCAGCAAATACCCGTTGCGAAGGAGGTACTCAGCGATGACGTCAGCGCGTCAACTATCCGCCGTACGTTTTGTCTTAGAAAAACATCATCTAGGGAACGGGCAACGCACTGACTCATCGCTATAAATAGATGTACAAAGCCACGCCTCATTGTGAAACATGAGTGGCGGAACCAAATCTCCTCATTGAAAACAGGAAGTATTCAGACCATAATATATGGACTTATTTGCTGAACAGGAAAACTGAAATATATTAATAAAAATAAAAATGAGTATTCAAAGAGTCCATGTGGAGCAATTCTGTGATGGAACTAAAATATAAATAAAATATAAATAAAATAGAATCTCGATCTATATATGGCGACCATAATGGGATAAACAGATGGATATAAATCACGCTGCGCCAATATCTGAATTGGAAAATCTAATTCATCAAGCCAACGACAATCCCTCTAAATATGGGAAGATTTGGGCGTGTTGGACTCACTTCAGGGCTTCCTCAAAGTATCAAGAGCTCCTTCTCAACTCATAATACCACTTTTACATTTAGGAAAGATTCTATGGTTCTTTATGGCTGCCATGTTGGTTATACTGGTTATGTTTGTACAACATTACCTCTGTAAGAGTTGTACACCCCTCAATATATAATCCTAAAGTACTAGATAACCGTTACCTGCACTGCAATTCCTAGAGGCGAAAAGACCTCTTTCAAGATACTAAGTACCAGCTTTATCCCTAACAAACGTTTTTACTTTATTTACTTGGGTTTCCCTATCCCCTGAAAGGCAGAAGATTAGGTTTCTCTCGCTCCCACTCCTTCTACGAAGGCATGACGTACACCACTCCATAAATATGTAGATTGACAATATTAATAATTCATGTGTGACTTTCATTGCCGTCTCCCTCGCAGTGTGTTCCCGTCAGGGGTGCAAGATGGAGCACTGGCATTTCTCGATCTACATGACAGGCACATACAATCCTCATGGCCTATTGAATACACTAAAGTTATCTACTAGCTTAACTTAACTTTATTTTACAGTTGTATGTTCTGATAGGTTGTGTTCTTGAGTACGATCATTTTCAATTGTAATATATCGCAAATATGTTTACGATAGTATCTTTAAATGCGAAATATACTTTTATTGTACTTCTGACTGACACAACTGTGTAGATTGTACTCTATGCGAGTTGTTGTTGTACCATTTATTGCTTTATCAATAAAAATTATTTGAAAGAAAAAAAAAAATCACGCTGCACCATCTAGTGGAAAAATAGAAATATAAATGAAATAGAATCTCAATCTATATATGGCGACCATAATGGGATAACCAGATGCTGCGCCATCTAATGGAAAAGGGAGATAACAAAAAGGGGAATAATATATATATATATATATATATATATATATATATATATATATATATATATATATATATATATATATATATATATATATATATTATATAAAAAATGTTGGTAAAAACGAAAATAAAATAAAATTTCAATCTGAGTATGGCGGACCATAATGGGATAAACAAATGAATATTGATCACATCATGTCCACGGAAAAATAACACAAAAAATAGGAAAGACAGAGGAAAAAAAAATATTTAAAGCCAGTAGAGGCCACAGTAACTAATATTCAAAAAATATTCAAAAAATATTGCCTCGATCCCCAATAAAATCCAATGACCGCCATTAGTCAAAAATTATCAATGGGTGTCAATGTTGGCAAAAATAATACAATAATAAAAATATTATAATAAGGGGGGAAAAAAAACTTTTATATAAAAGGGGAAGGTGATACTTTATACAGGTATGGCCACAGAGGGTTCACTTCGAGTACACAAAATGAGCAAATATAATTAAGAATTATCAATAAAAGCATTAAGGTCTACCTCCACATTAAGCCCAAAAGGGGTATAACATTTTAACTTATATATCCATGCCACCTCTAACCTTGATATCCCGCGTACTAAAGATCCACCTCTCCACCCCTCCAATGGGGGGTGCCCTTATCAATCCCTAAAAAGATTGTCTTGGCAGGATTTCGATTATGGACTTCAAGGTAGTGCCTAGAGACTGGGTGCTTGGGAAAACTGGTCAAAATGTTAGTCACATGCTCGTTCAGGCTGACAGAGAGGGGGCCCTTGGTCCTACCAACATACTGTAGCCCACATGGGCATTGGAGAAGGTAGACAACCCTCTCAGTCGAGCATGTGATGAACGGTTTGATCTCAAACTCCATCAAAGTGCTGGTAGAAACAAATCTATGAGTTCTTCTATGCGTACATCCACTGAGAGAACACACCCTACACCTTCTACATTGATAGAAGCCTGTCAGATTCTCAAAGAATCTTTTCTTGATTGAAGTAGGATCAAGAACATTAGGGGCCACTCTACCTCTAAGGGAGGGAGCTCCCTTATAGATCACTTGTGGTTTTGCTGGAAGGACACTCCCCAATGTGTGATCATTTGTAAGGATGTGCCAATGTTTCTTGATAAGTTTTGCCACATTTTTATGCTGTATAGAGTAGGTGGTTATGAAAGGGATAGAAGGTATCCTATCTTGGTTAGATGTTTTAGCCTTCAATAGATCATTCCTATCCAGCAATGATACCTCTTTCAGAGTATCTTTGAGGGAGGCCTCAAGATAACCCTTCTCAAGAAAGCGTTTAATCAGAATATTCGCCTGAAATAGAAACTCTCCATGATCAGAGCAGTTACTCCTCAGGCGTATAAGCTGACTTTTTGGAACTGATCTCAGCCAGGCCTCATAGTGGCAGCTATCAGTGGGTATATAAGAATTGTGGTCTGTACTCTTAAAGAAGGTAGCCGTGGTAAACTGACCGTCCTTAACCCCAATTTTCAAGTCCAAGAAATTAATCTCGGTTTGGCTAGTCTCATAATTAAGAAAAAATCCTCTATCATTGGCATTTAGCTCACTTATAAAGATGTCTAAATCATCACGGCTACCATCCCACAGGAGAAGGATGTCGTCTATATATTTAGCCCACAACACCACCTGGGGTTTCCGGTGGGCATAGACGACATCCACCCACAACGGGTGTTTGCTAACCGGCCGGCTGCTGTGTTTTAGCTGTGCATGGTAGCCAATCAGCTTCTAAATTTAGCTTGTTTAATTAAGATTTGGCCATAAAACCTTGACGCTGATTGGTTTCTATACAAAGCTTCACCAGATTTTGCACTCTTCAGCTTTAGTAAATAACCCCCATTATGCCTTTCAGAAAATACCTTGGGGTGTTTGCTTTCCAAAATTGGGTCATTTTGTGGGTGTTTCTCCTATCCTGGTGTTTCAGGGACTCAAGAAATGACAAGATTAAAAGAAAAGATTTTAAGCACAGTACCACCAGTATGTTCTTGAAGAGGAGGGATTAACTGTACTCGGAAGGCTCACAGTTTCACATGCAAAAAGTCATGCAGGGAGCGATGCTCAGGCTCCAGTGAGGTGGGGATGACAGAGAGCTTCGCCTGTGATCCAAAGCCGGTGAGTGCGAAGATGGAGGAGCAGAGGAAACTTCTGCCCGTCATGGCAGTGTCAGGAGCTGGGCTCTGTGATCCACACACGAGTGGCTGACTGGGTTGGTATCCATCAATGCTGAGCAGTGGATCCGGGACGGAGGAGACAGGGATGGCTGACGTGACTGAGCATGCGCTGAGACGTGAATATGACGTCAGCGCTTCTTCCGAGTGCCGAGAACAGATCAACAGGGGTGGACCGCAAGCTGTGGGGTTGCCGTAGCTGACATGTTTCCCACGCCTGCGCTTTGTCAAAGCTACGGAGGCAGCCACAGGGAAATCATTTAAAGCTAATGGCCGGAGGGATGGGAGGGGAAAGACGAGGAACAAGCCTGCCGATAAATGTAAAACCCTCATCCTCACTGACACATGGCATACATTAATAGGTCACTAAACAACATTACCAATTAAACAAATAGTTATAAAAATTAATAAATTGATCTGATATGATTAAATTAAAACTCCAGAGGTCACAAATGTATATATATCTGTGTAAAATGTATTGTCATTGTATGAAGTGACAAAATTATATGTGGTATGAAGACCCATACCTGCACCGGTGCACACAGACAGTGTGCCGATGCCGACAAAACCATATGAATGTAAAGCAGAAACCATATGGATGGAAGAAAGAGAATTTAAAACAGTAGACACTGATTAATGAAAAACTAGCAATAAAAAACAGAAACGTCATAGACTGTGAGATCTATAGCGCTAGGATAGAGGAAAAAGCGGCTGCACGCTAGAAACTGTGAGACATAGTACATTGAAAGCAAATCTAGACAAGCGTTATATCCATGTGCACGACTCGTCTACTGATTGCGATGTTGGTCTAAACTTTAAAATATAAAATTTAATGGTTTGACGGATAGAGCAAGGAGGGTGTCATAAGAGGCCGTGAATTTCAAGGCCCCCTGGCATAAGAGAACCCATCATATAAATTCAAAAGTTTTCTCTCTTGCAAAGGAGAGAAAACATTTTGTTATCTGTTAGGGTACCCTTCGGAATACTCTCGATAGCAAAAACTTCCGAGTGACAACAGTCTTTATTGTGTACTTGGAGAAAATGATGTGGGTTGCTATGCTTGTCGAAACCCTTTTTAATAAATCTGTGGTGCTCGCCTACTCTTGTACGAAGGGTACGTATGGTTCGACCAACCTATAGTAAATTACATGAGCACCGCAGAACATACACGACAAATTCTATGGAACAAGTAATAAACTGCTTAATTGTAAAAGTAATACCTTTGTTGGTGACTATCTTTGAGCAACCACGAGCGATGAATTGGCATGTAAAGCAACCCCTTTTGCGCCACTGAAAGATTCCTGTTCGTGTATCAAAAAAGGTCCTGATGTCCGAAAGGGGTCTGCTGAGCGGTTTTCCCAACTTGCTGGGGCAATAATGTTTTTTATGGTACGGGCTTTCCTGAAAGTAATCTGTGGTGTGGGAGGTAAACAAGCGGCCAAACGTTGATCTAGTTTAAGAATATTGAAATGTTTGTGAATAATTTTCGAAATAGTCCTATGCTTTGTATTAAATGTGGAAACAAATGGTGTTGCCCATGTCTTTCGAGTGGTTATCTTTATTTTTGTTATTTGGTAAGTGGTGGATATGGGAAAGAAAAGCATCTTGGACCAGGTCATTAGGGTGTTACAGTGGGTGACAAAAGAACAAAACAGGTCCTGGCCACCACTCCAGATGAGCAAAACATCGTCAATATAGTGTCTATAAAAGACAATGTGCTCGGAGTAGGGATTTTTAGCCCAGACATGCCACTCCTCCCAATACCCCATAGTCAAGTTGGCGTATGCTGGAGCAAAGTTGGCTCCCATGGCTGTCCCTTTATCCTAGCGCTATAGATCTCACAGTCTATGACGTTTCTGTTTTTTATTGCTAGTTTTTCATTAATCAGTGTATACTGTTTTAATATCTCTTTCTTCCATCCATATGGTTTCTGCTTTACATTCATATGGTTTTGTCGGAATCGGCACACTGTCTGTGTGCATCGGTGCAGGTATGGGTCTTCATACCACATATAAATTTTGTCACTTCATACAAACAATGACAATACATAATAAAATCCTTTTGTTATTGTCATCATCATGTACCCTATTTTTATTTTCATTTTCTATTTAACATATATTATTCAATATTTCTTATTAATTAATAATTTCATTTTTCATTTTTCACTTCATCATTTAGATTATATATATATATATATATATATATATATATATAATTTTTGTAATTATTATTCATTATTATTATTTTTTCACTATCATTTTCTTTTATAACTAATTCATCATCATTTATTACATTAATAATTCATTTTACACAGATATATATACATTTGTGACCTCTGGAGTTTTAATTTAATCATATCAGATCAATTTATCAAATTTTTATAACTATTTTTTTAATTTTTAATGTTGTCCAATGATCTATTAATGTATGCCATGTGTCGGTGAGGATGAGGGGTTAACATTTATCAACAGGCTTGTTCCTCGTCTTTCCCCTCCCATCGCTCCGGCCATTAGCTTTAAACGATTTCCCTGTGGTTGCCTCCGTAGCTTTGACATAGCGCAGGCGCGCGAAACATGTCAGCTACGGCAACCCTACAGCTTGCGGTCCACCTCTGTTGATCTGGTCTCTGCACCCTGAAGAAGCGTTGACGTCACATTCACGTCTCGGCGCATGCTCAGTCACGTCAGGCATCCCTGTCTCCTCCGTCCCGGATCCACTGCTCGACATTGACGGATACCATCCCAGTCAGCCGCTTGTGTGTGGATCACAGAGCCCAGCTCCTGACACTGCCGTGACCGGCAGAAGTTGCCTCTGCTCCTCCATCTCCACACTCAATGGCCTTGGGATCACAGGCGGAGCTCTCTGTCATTCCCACCTCACTAGAGCCTGAGCTTCCTTGTCACGTACCTTACAGCGGAGCCCAAAATGATGAGGGTGGCCTCTTGCACGGTTCTGGTCCAAGCACCCCTGGTGGTGGGTACAGGGAGTGTGAGGGCAACGAAAGAGTGCAGGTGCCTGCAGGCAGGAGGCTGGAACTTGGAGATACAGGAACCTCTGCTGAGGAGATGTGGAAACTGATCACCAGACTTGTTCAGCGGGAGCCAGATCAGGATCAACTGCAGAGTCAGGAACAGGCAGGAGTCGGCAACAGGCTGGCAGCGGGGTACCGAATCAGAAGGCAAAACCGTAGTCAGGAACAGGCAGAGGTTGGCAACAGACTGACAGCGGGGTACAGAATCAGAAGGCAGAGCCGTAATCATAAGTCCAAGCCAAGGTCAGTATTGCATGTAGAGGCAGGTTCAGCAGGTAGGGGAGATCCAAGAGAATGGTCAGAACATAGCCGGGTTTTCAGGAACAAGGTCAATCAGGCAGAGTAACAACAGGAACACAGGGACAAGCTGAAGACGATCTAGCACTGATGCTAGGCAGACTCTCTGTTTATATAGGGTGCCGTGTGCCAGGATTCGCGGCAGCCTACGTGAATGCGTGCCTGCATGCGCGTTAGCGCATGCTCGTTGCACTCACGGGTGCATGTTAGCGCGCGTTTGCATGGAGGTGCCATTGTGCATGCACACTCTGGATCTCATTTGTCTCTGGCTACGGTTCTGTGCATGCATATTGGCATTAGCGGAACGAGAGTTGGCAGCTGCTGCACGGAGACGGGTGCTTGCTGTGTGAGTTCTCTGACAGTCCCTCCCTGCATGACTTTTTGCATGTGAAACTGTGAGCCTTCCTAGTACAGTTAACCCCTCCTCTTCAGGAACATACTGGTGGTACCGTGCTTAAAATCTTTTCTTTTAATCTTATTAATTTCAAGCGTACGGTCTTAACACACAAAATCTTTTTTATATATATATATGACTGTTCACACTTCTACTCATAGCCCCATGGACAGTGTTGGGCTTAAAAATATGTGTAACAAAGTGCTTCTTTTTTAAAAAATCCAATCCAAGGTGTACATATATGTATATGTGAATATACATATGGACACAGATGTTTTGGCTTTTTGTCCCATAGAGCGCTGCTTTTGTTTATGTTTACCTTGTTTTCCATTTTCCCATGGTTGGCAGCTGCACTGGATGTCAATTTCATTCACATACACCTCCCATCCACATTCAGATTGAGCGCTCCAGGAATTCGGTGTTTGTTTTTAGTTCTTGGTCTTAGAGCACACTGATGCTGCAGCATGCAGGTAAGTATTAACAACTTACGGACCGCCCGCTGTCGTTATAGGCCGCTACTTTGAAGAGGATTACCATTGTTATGGCAGCAGCTAGCTACCATGACCCCGATATCCTCTTCAAGAGCAGGTGGTCCGCTTCCAGATAAAAGCGGTCTCTGCGGCGGATTTGCCGCAAGATCACTTTTATTAGCCTTTTTATCAGTGCCCACCACTGCTTACCGGAGCTGTTGGCAGCGGTGGAGGCGATCGGGTCTGTTCCCTGGGCTGACATGGAGATGAGTGAGGGGAAGATTGCCCCCACCCGTCTCCATATCATTGCAGGGCGAAAGCGAATTCAAAGCGTCACTTCCGCCCAATGTTCTTAAAGGGACATTTTTTTTAATTTATTTTTTTAAATGACATAAAAATTTTTTTTTTTTTTTAGTGCATTTTAGTGTAAATATGAAATCTGAGGTCTTTTTGACCCCAGATCTCATATTTAAGCGGTCCTGTCATGCTTTTTTTCTATTACAAGGGATGTTTACATTCCTTGTAATAGGAATAAAAGTGACTCAAATGTTTTTTTTAAAAAAAAAAAAAAACAGTGTCAAAATAAAAAAATGACAATTTTTTTTGTAAGAGCGCCCTGCCCCGACGAACTCGCGCGCAGAAGCGAACACATACGTGAGCAGTGCCCACATATGTTCAAACCACACATGTGAGGTATCGCCGCTATCATTAGAGCGAGAGAAATAGTTCTAGTCGTCTTATTTTTTAATTAAAAAAAGTGCGCTTGTAAGACCGCACAAAAATATGACAGAGGATCTCACTGTTGGAGATATATAAGGCATCAGCAGGGCCATCTTTAAGGCAGAGCAAAAAGGGCAGCTGCCCTGGGCCCTGTCATTGTTGTGGGGCCCAAAGTAGCGGTCTCATACCTGCCAACTATCCCAGTTTAAATTCCCTTGTCCTTTAAAGTTTTAGTCCTGTGCTGTGTGTATATGTGAATATACATATGGACACAGATGTTTTGGCTTTTTGTCCCATAGAGCGCTGCTTTTGTTTATGTTTACCTTGTTTTCCATTTTCCCATGGTTGGCAGCTGCACTGGATGTCAATTTCATTCACATACACCTCCCATCCACATTCAGATTGAGCGCTCCAGGAATTCGGTGTTTGTTTTTAGTTCTTGGTCTTAGAGCACACTGATGCTGCAGCATGCAGGTAAGTATTAACAACTTACGGACCGCCCGCTGTCGTTATAGGTCGCTACTTTGAAGAGGATTACCATTGTTATGGCAGCAGCTAGCTACCATGACCCCGATATCCTCTTCAAGAGCAGGTGGTCCGCTTCCAGATAAAAGCGGTCTCTGCGGCGGATTTGCCGCAAGATCACTTTTATTAGCCTTTTTATCAGTGCCCACCACTGCTTACCGGAGCTGTCGGCAGCGGTGGAGGCGATCGGGTCTGTTCCCTGGGCTGACATGGAGATGAGTGAGGGGAAGATTGCCCCCACCCGTCTCCATATCATTGCAGGGCGAAAGCGAATTCAAAGCGTCACTTCCGCCCAATGTTCTTAAAGGGACATTTTTTTTTAATTTATTTTTTTAAATGACATAAAAATTTTTTTTTTTTTTTAGTGCATTTTAGTGTAAATATGAAATCTGAGGTCTTTTTGACCCCAGATCTCATATTTAAGCGGTCCTGTCATGCTTTTTTTCTATTACAAGGGATGTTTACATTCCTTGTAATAGGAATAAAAGTGACTCAAATGTTTTTTTTTTAAAAAAAAAAAACAGTGTCAAAATAAAAAAATGACAATTTTTTTTGTAAGAGCGCCCTGCCCCGACGAACTCGCGCGCAGAAGCGAACACATACGTGAGCAGTGCCCACATATGTTCAAACCACACATGTGAGGTATCGCCGCTATCATTAGAGCGAGAGAAATAGTTCTAGTCGTCTTATTTTTTAATTAAAAAAAGTGCGCTTGTAAGACCGCACAAAAATATGACAGAGGATCTCACTGTTGGAGATATATAAGGCATCAGCAGGGCCGTCTTTAAGGCAGAGCAAAAAGGGCAGCTGCCCTGGGCCCTGTCATTGTTGTGGGGCCCAAAGTAGCGGTCTCATACCTGCCAACTATCCCAGTTTAAATTCCCTTGTCCTTTAAAGTTTTAGTCCTGTGCTGTGTCCCAATATCTCAGTGTGAAGTGCTGGTACTAATACTGCCCAGCTCTGCCCTATTGTTGTGTACAGATGACTCACCTGCAGACCCTGTGTTTACATGCAAATAAGCGGCATTCATAAGTAAATAGCTGTGGCCGGGGGCATTGATATATAAATAAAGGCGGCATTCATATGTATATCATGCCCCCCTGCAGTGAGGAGATGATGTGCTGTAACCTCTAGCAACCAATCAGTTAGCAGTAATACTGTACAGTAATCTCTAGCAACCAATCAACAAGCAGAAATCATTTGTTGTAACCTCTAGCAACTAATCAGTGAGCCGTAATGTGTGCTGTAATGATACGCTGTAACCCGCTGGCAACCAATTGCAATTGCTGCCTGATCTGATGCAGTAAACTGATTTTAAGTCTAGCTGCTATTTATTGTATGTCTCAGAGCAGGTGGAGAGTGAAATTGCATGGGGGGGGGCCCAAGAAAATTTTTACCCAGGGTCCAATCAATATTAAAGATGGCCCTGGTCATCAGGGCAAACTGAGCCCACCAAATTCCAACTGTAACTAAATTATCACTTTTGATTGGACTTGTATAATGGCAGTATTTACTACAAATACAACCTGATTATTACTGTCAATGTTGAAATCACTCAAGTTAGTTACAAGTTCATTTCTTGCAGTGTATGGTTTTCTTACTGGGCACCTGCAGGCACTGCTAAGCAAGTGGATTTTAACCAGTTGCCGACTGCCGCACGACGATGTACATCGGCAGAATGGCACGGGCAGGCAAAAGGACTTACAGGTACGTCCTTGCCTGCCCGCGGGTGGGGGGTCCGATCGGACCCCCCCCGGTGCCTGCGGCGGTCGGATTCAGGTCAGGGGCGATCAAAGGTGAGGGGGAGGCCACTCATTTGTGGCTCCCCCCTCGTGATCGCTCCTGGCTAATGTGAATGTAAACAGAAGCGGAGGAAGTGATGTCACTCTCCTCGAGCCGGTCTTTTCGTTCCGGCGCCGAGGAGAGAAGACATCCAAGTAAGTTTGCACCAACACTACACTAACAGTAGAACACGCAGGCACACTTGTCACCCCCCTGTCACCCCCTGATCACCCCCCTGTACCCCCTGTCACACTGACACCAATAGCAGTTTTTTTTTCTGATTATTGCATTGGTGTCAGTTTGTGACAGTTATAAGTGTTAGGGCAGTTAGGTTAGCCCCCTTTAGGTCTGGGGTACCCCCTTTAGGTCTAGGGTACCCCCCTAACCCCCCCTAATAAAGTTTTAACCCCGTGATCACCCCCCGTCGCCAGTGTCACTAAGCGATCGTTTTTCTGATCGCTGTATTAGTGACACAGGTGACGCTAGTTAGGGAGGTAAGTATATAGGTTCGCCGTCAGTTTTTTATAGCGACAGGGACCCCCATATACTACCTACTAAAGATTTTAACCCCTTGATTGCCCCCTAGTTAACCATTTCACCAGTGATCACCATATAATTGTTACGAGTGACGCTGGTTAGTTGGTTTGTTTATTATAGTTTATTATAGGTTTAGGGCACGTGCCGTTTATTACCTTATAAAGGTTTAACCCCCTAATTGCCCGGCGGTGATATAAGTTACGTTTTTAGGATCAGATAAGGTCTGCGTCGCCCCAGGCAGCGTCAGGTTAGCGCCAGTACCGCTAACACCCACGCACGCAGCATACACCTCCCTTAGTGCTATAGTATCTGAACGGATCTATATCTGATCCGATCAGATCTATACTCCCCAGCAGTTTAGGGTCCCCCAAAAAAACGCAGTGTTAGCAGGATCAGCCCAGATACCTGCTAGCACCTGCGTTTTGCCCCTCGGACCAGCCCAGCCCAGCCCACCCAAGTGCAGTATCGATCGATAACTGTCACTTACAGAACACTAAGCACACATAACTGCAGCGTTCGCAGAGTCAGGCCTGATCCCTGCGATCGCTAACAGTTTTTTGGTAGCGTTTTGAATCAGTCGCTGACAGTCAGGAGCTTTTTTGCCTGTGAGTCTCACTAGTGTACCCCTAAATTTAGAGCCCAAAATGGCAAATCGAAGGTACACTAGTGAAGAGGCCTACACATTTCTGAGCATGACAGATAGTGAAGAGGAAGTCACTCATCTGTCAGATTCAGGCTCAGAATACGATCCTGTAGAGGACAGCAGCTCCATGACAGATAGCTCTGACGACGGAGTTGTGGTCCCTGCTAAGGTCAGGCGTACCAGACCCCAATCTTCTTCTTCTGTCCTTGAAGTGCAAGAACCGCAGGTCCCTCGTATGGAGCGGAGAAGTACTAGCGCCGCTATTCCTTCTGGTGAACTGGCAAGCACCAGCGGCCTAGTACACCCTGGTCGTATATCCAGCACTGCAGTAACACTTGGTGACGTGGTGAGTCCCATAAGTGCAGTTCAAGCTGGTGAGGTGGCAAGCACTAGTAGTGTCCCACTGCCACCAAGAAGACGAACACAGGCCCGTCGTGCCCATAGCGCCCTTCCTGCTGCATTCGCCAATCCGAATTGGGTACCCACCACTTCTGCAGCACCCGTACTACCCCCATTCACTGGCTAACCCGGAATTCAGGTGGAAACAGTTGATTTTACGCCACTGGATTTTTATTCACTGTTTTTCACCGAAGATCTCTATAGATCTATTGTGGATCAAAGCAATTTATACGCTGGTCAACACATCGCCGCTAATCCCCAGTCCTCCCTTGCCAGAGATTGGAAACCAATTACGGTTTCCGAATTTAAGCTCTTTCTGGGCTTTTCCCTCAATATGGGCATAAATAAAAAGAATGAGTTGCGGTCATATTGGTCCACTGACCCAATTTACCATATGCCCGTGTTCTCTGCTTCCATGTCCAGGGCACGATACGAGCAGATTTTGCGGTTCATGCACTTCAACGACAATGAACTCTGTCGTCCTCATGGAGATCCTGAATACGATCGGCTCTACAAAATTCGACCCCTCGTAAACCACTTCAACCAACGTTTTGCAGACTTGTTTACTCCCCATCAAGTTGTCTGCGTTGATGAGTCCCTGATTAAGTTTTCTGGCTGCTTGTCATTCAAACAGTACCTTCCCAGCAAGCGTGCCAGATACGGGGTCAAGATGTATAAGCTCTGTGACAGGGCCACAGGCTATACATGTAGTTTTATGGTTTACGAGGGCAAAGATAGTCACGTAGAGCCGACAAACTGCCCTGACTACATAGGAAGCGCTGGCAAGATAGTGTGGGACTTGGTGTCACCCTTATTCGGAAAGGGGTACCACTTGTACGTGGACAATTATTACACGAGCGTGCCATTTTTTAGTCACCTTTTTGATCATCAAATTGGCGCATGTGGCACCGTGCGACCTAATCGCCGGGGCTTTCCTCAGCGGCTTGTAGATTCCCGTCTTAGGCAGGGGGAGAGAGCCTGCTTGCAGTGTAATAATTTGCTCGCTATGAAGTGGAGGGACAATAAGAATGTTTTCATTCTTACCTCCCTTCATGCAGACACGACGGTCCAAATTACTACGGTGACTGGTGTTGTGGAGAAACCCCTCTGTGTCAACGAATATAACCAAAATATGGGAGGGGTGGACCTCAACGATCAGTTGTTGGCGCCGTACCTAATTGCCCGTAAGGCCAGACGCTGGTACAAAAAAGTGTCTGTATAGTTATTTCAATTGGCTTTGCTGAACGCTCATGTGCTATACAGAGCTTCAGGACGGACTGGATCCTTCCTTAAATTTCAGGAAGAGATCATCAGAGCCCTTCTGTATCCAGACGGTGCTCCACCCCACCTTCCCCAACCAAATGCAGTAAGCTGGCTGCATGAGAGGCATTTTCCTTATGTCCTCCAGAGTACCCCTACCCAACGAGCCCCCCAAAGAAAATGTTGTGTCTGCAGAAAGCGCGGATTTAGGCGTGACACCCGGTATTATTGTCCCTCCTGTCCTGGCAATCCTGGTCTTTGCATTGGTGAATGTTTTGAATGCTACCATACACTAGTTGAGTTTTAGCGTAGGGTACAGCATTGCACAGACTAGGACACACTTTCACAGGGTCTCCCAAGATGCCATCGCATCTGGAACCATTACAGTTTTAAAAGTTACAGTTATAAAAAAAAAATGTAAAAAAAAAAGTAAAAAAAAAAAAAAAAAAATACACAAAAAAATATAAAATAAAAAAACCAAAAATTGTTAGTTGTCGTTTTATTGTTCTCTCTCTCTCTATTTTCTCTCTATTGTTCTGCTCTTTTTTACTGTATTCTATTCTGCAATGTTTTATTGTAATGTTTTATCATGTTTGCTTTTCAGGTATGTAATTTTTTTATAGTTTCCTGTGTTTTAACCATTTTTTTGTTTTCAGGTACGCCATTCAGCTGCAGCGCGGATTTATTTATCTTGACAGCAACAGCGTTTGCTCCCACAATACATAAAGCCGTGACTCCAGCGCTGTCGGAGGTGATTTCACCACCACAGTTACATACTTCAGCATATATGCCGAAGCCTGGGGGCAGCAGTGGGTGGAGGAGCGATTTGCTCCTGCCTTTTGTGGGAGGATGCCCCCATGCTTCGGCATATATATATTTTAGGTAGGCACAGGTTGCGTTAAATGTTTTATTTTTTACTATGTTTTTTTTTGTATTTGCTTTGCAGGTATGGTAAGTATTACTGTTATACTTTAATGTTACTTTGTTTTTTGTTAACCATCATTTTCTTAGCAGGTACGCCATTCAGTTGCAGCGCGGATTTATTTATCTTGACAGCAACAGCGTTTGCTCCCATGATACATAAAGCCGTGACTCCAGCGCTGTCGGAGGTGATTTCACCACCACAGTTACATACTTCAGCATATATGCCGAAGCGTGGGGGCAGCAGTGGGTGGAGGAGCGATTTGCTTCTGCCTTTTGCGGGAGGATGCCCCCATGCTTCAGCATAATATAAACGGTGCATGTATGCCCATCATTAGAAGTGGGTGGATGAAGGGAGGTATTCTAATGGTGGGCATACCCACCGATCAATCTCTTTTTTTCGTTCAGCCCACAGGCTGCATGAAAAAAAAGTTTACAATATATGCCCAACAAGGACCAGCAATGTACTGGTATGTTGCTGGACTTTGAGTGGTTATACCAGAATGATGCCTGCAGGTTTAGGTATCATCTTGGTATCATACTTTTCAGCCAGCAGTCGGCTTTCATGTAAAAGCAATCCTAGTGGCTAATTAGCCTCTAGACTGCTTTTACAAGCAGTGGGAGGGAATGACCCCCCCCCCACCGTCTTTCATGTTTTTCTCTGGCTCTCCTGTCCCAACAGGGAACCTGAGAATGCAGCCGGTGATTCAGCCAGCTGACCATAGAGCTGATCAGAGACCAGAATGGCTCCAAACATCTCTATGGCCTAAGAAACCGGAAGCTACGAGCATTTCATGACTTAGATTTTGCCTGATGTAAACAGCGCCATTGGGAAATTGGGAAAGCATTTTATCACACCGATCTTGGTGTAGTCAGATGCTTCGAGGGCAGAGGAGAGATCTAGGGTCTAATAGACCCCAATTTTTTCAAAAAAGAGTACCTATCACTACCTATTGCTATCATAGGGGATATTTACATTCCCTGAGATAACAATAAAAAGATTAAAAAAAATAAAAATGAAAGGAACAGTTTAAAAATAAGATAAAAAAGCAAAAAAATAATAAAGAAAAAAAAAAAAAAAAAAAGCACCCCTGTCCCCCCCTGCTCTCGCGCAAAGGCGAACGCAAGCATCGGTCTGGCGTCAAATGTAAACAGCAATTGTACCATGCATGTGAGGTATCACCGCGAAGGTCAGATTGAGGGCAGTAATTTTAGCAGTAGACCTCCTCTGTAAATCTAAAGTGGTAACCTATAAAGGCTTTTAAAGGCTTTTAAAAATGTATTTAGTTTGTCGCCACTGCACGTTTGTGCGCAATTTTAAAGCATGTCATGTTTGGTATCCATGTACTTGGCCAAAGATCATCTTTTTTATTTTATCAAACATTTGGGCAATATAGTGTGTTTTAGTGCATTAAAATTTAAAAAAGTGTGTTTTTTCCCAAAAAAATGCGTTTGTAAAATCGCTGCGCAAATACTGTGTGAAAAAAAAAAATGAAACACCCACCATTTTAATCTGTAGGGCATTTGCTTTAAAAAAATATATGTTTGGGGGTTCAAAGTAATTTTCTTGCAAAAAAAAATAATTTTTTCATGTAAACAAAAAGTGTCAGAAAGGGCTTTGTCTTGAGTAAAATCGGAAATTTACGCCCTTAGAAATCCTGAAGGCGGTGATTGGTTTTCGGGGCCCCGTATGAAGCTAGGCTCCCAAAAAGTCCCACACATGTGGTATCCCCGTACTCAGGAGAAGCAGCAGAATGTATTTTGGGGTGTAATTCCACATATGCCCATGGCATGTTTGAGCAATATATCATTTAGTGACAACTTTGTGCAAAAAAAAAAAAAAAAATGTCACTTTCCCGCAACTTGTGTCAAAATATAAAATATTCCATAGCCTCAACATGCCTCTCAGCAAATAGCTTGGGGTGTATACTTTCCAAAATGGGGTCATTTGGGGGGGTTTGTACCATCTGGGCATTTTATGGCCTTCAAAACTGTGATAGGTAGTGAGGAGTGAAATCAAAACTTTACGCCCTTAGAAATCCTGAAGGCGGTGCTTGGTTTCCGGGGCCCCGTACGCGGCTAGGCTCCCAAAACGTCCCACACATGTGGTATCCCCGTACTCAGGAGAATCAGCAGAATGTATTTTGGGGTGCAATTCCACATATGCCCATGGCCTTTGTGAGCAATATATCATTTAGTGACAACTTTTTGTAAATTTTTTTTTTTTTTTTTGGCATTATTCAATCACTTGGGACAAAAAAATAAATATTCAATGGGCTCAACATGCCTCTCAGCAATTTCCTTGGGGTGTCTACATTCCAAAATGGGGTCATTTGGGGGGTTTTGTACTGCCCTGCCATTTTAGCACCTCAAGAAATGACATAGGCAGTCATAAACTTAAAGCTGTGTAAATTCCAGAAAATGTACCCTAGTTTGTAGACGCTATAACTTTTGCGCAAACCAATAAATATATGCTTATTGACATTTTTTTTTTACCAAAGACATGTGGCCGAATACATTTTGGCCTAAATGTATGACTAAAATTGAGTTTATTGGATTTTTTTTATAAAAAAAAGTAGAAAATATCATTTTTTTTCAAAATTTTCGGTCCTTTTCCGTTTATAGTGCAAAAAATAAAAACGGCAGAGGTGATCAAATACCATCAAAAGAAAGCTGTATTTGTGGGAAGAAAAGGACACAAATTTTGTTTGGGTACAGCATTGCATGACCGCGCAATTAGCAGTTAAAGCCACGCAGTGCCAAATTGTAAAAAGTGCTCTGGTCAGGAAGGGGGTGAATCCTTCCGGGGCTGAAGTGGTTAAGTAACCTTTCCTAAATGTACACTATTGTTTTCCAATGATAAGCTAGTACTGGAGGTATCTTTAGTCAACTGCCCTCAATTACATAAACCATGAAGGGATGTACAAAGCAGCTTTTTGTTTTCAGGGAAGTATTGTCCTGAACAGATGCCTGAAAGGCTAATACAATCCGATCACCCACTGCTATGGTGGCCTTTAGTATTCAGTACCTTGTCTGATGGATTGCATGCATAATGTAGGGCAACAAGGGAGGAAGCAGAGGCAGCATCAATTGACATAGAAGGTCCCGTAAAATTGAATTGGTATGATATCCTATTTGCTGCTAGGCCCGTTGCATTGCCTGTTGCACTGAAGTGATTGATAGCTTCAGGAGAATTATTATAAACAAATTCTGCATCTTTGTCCATGAGACCTGCAAAATAAAAGGATTTTTTTTTACATGAAGAATGGGGAATGTGCATTTTGTAAATGTTTACTTAGTTTAAAGTGTTACTGTACCTTTACACTTATAATGAATCATCCCCTGCCCCTGTCCCAGCACCCTTCACCCCCCCCCTTCCCCTTCCCCTTCTTAAGCTTCCCTGTTTTCAATCTAGAAAGATATCACTAGCAAGCAGTTACTGAACTTTTCATATAATTCATGTTCTTAACTGTATTTTACAAGCCAAGCATGCCTGACCTGAATTACTGATACAATTAAGGATTATATTATGAACAGAGCATACATACCAGTCAAGTGCCTTTGTACTTTCCTTACCTATAAGACTCCGGTGTCACTTCCACTGATGCTTTCCATGGGGTACCCAGCATCTTCGAGAGCCCTATATGTACATTCCAACAGTAATTTGTGCTGTGGATCCATGCGGTCAGACTCAGAATTATGAACTCTAAACAGTTTGTTGTCAAGCATATGAACTCTAGGATGCAAAAAAACAAGGTTCATTGGATTATGACACACATTTTGGCAGTACTATAAATTATTTCAGAATTTCTACTATTTTTTTTTCTCTTTGGGTTGATTTCTTTATGTTTAGACTTTGTTGTATTTCACATATTAACAAATGTTCATATATACAGTATTTCCACAAGACCTCCAAGTCAGATATTGGAATTGACACAGTCTCCCAGGTGTGCAACCAATAAATATTCAAATTGTGACCGCTCTAAAACTAATTGATGGTCTCCTTCAAATTTTACTTAAAAGTGCATAAATATCATCTCATTTCAATCAACAAGTGAATAATGAATTCATAATCTAATGCATTATTCAGTATGATAAAAAAATAAACCATCTGGTAAAAATTGTGAATTGCCAAAATGAATAAAGACACAAAATAAATAAAACCTCAACAAAAATGAATTTCTTTCAAAGCCCATAAAACATTCAATTAATAAAATGTCCGAAATGTCTAGGCAAATTAAAACTCCATGATCTCCACTCCAGGGCAAAGTGTAATGTGCTGTGCAACTCTTTAAATGTGCAAAATCAGCACCCAGTGTCCTCCACCTCCTGATGACAGGTGTTGAAACGCGTGGAGCGGAGCCACACTTTAAGTGACTTCATACCACATAAGCCCATCCACTCACAGCCTGTGGTTGTGTCTGGTGCCAACAGTGCTAATACATTGTATGAACTTAATTCCTTAGTGTCGGGCATGACATTACAGCATAACAATTTGAAACACTGGCATAACCTTGTGAATATCGCAGGCAGTGAACCCATGAGTGGCTGGAAGGAACAATTTATTAATGCGATTTGACCTGCTGAAGATTATATTGTGTATGTATTTCTCCTAAAATTAATGAATTTTTGTGTACACTTTTGGGGAGGGTGAGTAATTTTTACCCTTTAAGGTGAAGGACACCAGTGCTGATCTTGCATGTTTAAAGATCTGCACAGCACATTTCACCTTACGGTGGAGTGAAGATCATGAACTTTTGATTTTGATTTGCACAGACATTTTGGATATTTTGTTATTTATATATTTTATGGACTTTGGAAGAAATGTATTTTTGTGGTGGTTTTTATTTATTTTATTTTATTATTCATTTTTCCAATTCACAATTATTGCCAGATCGTTTATTTATCATATTGAATAATGTATTAAATTATTATTATTGAGTTTATTATGCACTTGTTGATTGAAATGAGAGGATATTTATGCACTTTTAAGTAAGATTTGAAGGAGACCATCAATTAGTTTTTACAATTTGATTATTTAAAAAAGTTATTGTTGATTGAGAGAGTTTATTTCCGCTTTAAGCACTTAGTCATGGGGGTCAGTTTACCAAAACAGTAGAGAAAGTCACTTTGCTAATTGAATGCCCGCTAAGCAAAGAGAATACAGTAAATCTGCATTCACCTCATTCAGTCATTCATGTGCAAACAAAACTCTTAAAAAAAAATAAAAGATTTTTGCATGTTGAAGGGTATTCTAAATGAACACAGCTTTGCCATATTCACTAAGCATTGTGAGCATTCAATTTAAAAAAAGTGATCATCCCCATAACGAGCTTGATATACAGTATCTGTAGTGCAGAGTAATGAAATGCAACATTTAGTAATCATAGAGAACAGCTTTTGTCTCTTCTGAAAGTTCCTGTTTACTCCTGATTATATACAGTGGTACCTTGGATTACGAGCATAACTCGTTCCAGAAGAATGCTTGTAAGCCAAAGCACTCGTATATCAAAGTGAGTTTCCCCATAGGAGTCAATAGAAACTCAGATATTCGTTCCACAGTGACTTCTATTGTATGCAGTACCACATGTGGCCAGAGGCGGGGGGCGCCGGAGACACTCGGAAACATTTGGAGACCGCTCAATGCCACTCGGATGCACTCGGAGACACTCGCAGAGGCTCAGAGACATTTGGAGACAGAGTGTTTCCGAGTGGCTTCGAGTGCATCCGAGCAGCTCAGAGTGTCAATGGCACCCCCGCACCTCTGGCCAGATGTGGTACTGCACACCCCAGAGGCTTGAATACTGCTCGTCTTGCGAGACAACACTCACAAACAGAGTCAGGATTTAAAAGAAATAGCTTGTATTGCGAAACGCTCGTTAACCGCGTTACTCGCAATTCGAGGTATTACTGTACCTTAATTTCCAGTTACTATTACAATTAATCATTATTTATTTTTACTGCCAAGCAATTTAGGGCTGCCTCTCAAACCTTAGAGAATACACTTACCCTTCTAGAAAAGCCCCTCTGCTGGTGCATATTTTTCCTTGGTTGGTATTATCTAGGTCACACCAACGTTTGGAATTACATTTTTCCTCTGGTAGCTCACTTGTGCAGTTCCTTCCCTCAACAATAACTTACCAACAGTTATCAAGTCCCTCCCCTGTTAAAGAAGTCATTAGATAATTAGAGTTAAAACATAAGCAAACAAAAACATCTAACAATATATTGTTAAAGTGGACCAAGCATCTCATATATTACTTCATGTTACGTAAATGCATACTAAGTAGTGTGTACATTTGCAGGTATTTATTTCCTCTTAAAGAGATCATAATACTCACTTGATAATGCCTTCATCGTCTTTGTTCAGGCATCATCCAGAGTCTGCATCTACTTCCTGGACTGAGATGGTGGGTAGATCCTGGTGTTCAGGCACTTCTTGTTGATTTTGTGAGTTCACATATTCTGACATATACAGTATAAGACTCCTGTTGCAGCCTCTTAGCTTCTGACAGAGTTATAATGTTGGGATCTGGTCACTGAGGGAGAGGAGACTGAGGAAATTCTAGTTTCTGTCTGGAACTGACATCTCAGACTAGGGAGAATACTTTTACTATAGCTCAGACACAAAAAAGGAGGAAGAAAGTTCTCCCAAGAGGGCCAAACATAGGACACTGTGATTGATTTAATTGATTTATTGAATATAAAAAGTTACACACAACAATATAATGAAAAAAGAGACTGATTAAATAGCCCACAGACAGGTTAAAAAAGATAACGTTGTCATTGATTAAAAGGGGGAGTTCGCAGCTGCGCATGCATCACACATACAATAACCACATTCAAGCACACACACTGATCACTAGTTAGCTACAGAAGGACAAGTGGTGTATATAGAACTCCTTCCTACATAAGACCAGAGTTATGACAAACACGACTTCTGGTAACTAATTGAACTTGGGTCAGTTGGCTCATTTGAATGTGGATGGTGTGGAGCGACTTAGTGCAGAGCTGTCCTGGGATCATGTATGGGTTGTTGAATAACAATCCACAGTGGGAAGATAGTGAGTCCCTTATTGAAATTGTTTGGACAGATTCCACCTTAGCAAAGCAGAGGGGGTAGTTATTCTGATGCTTGAAGAACAGACTTAGCACAAAGTCAATCAATACAACAGTGGCACGGATACTTCTCTATCAGGTGGGGAGGCAATATGGGAAATAAAACACCATCACTGTTTCATGAATGGATACTCTCACCAAGTCCTTTGTGTCCACCACTTCCATGCGCCTCTACCCACTGATCCGACTTTGAGCCATGCTCAGTGTATAATGGAATCCAGCCACCTGGAGGATCTCCTGCAATGTACTAGATGCCGTTCGACACAGACTGGCGGTTTCGTCTGGAAGACAGGGAACCGCTGTTCAGCCACCAACACCATGCTTCGCTTGTGCAGCGGGCGAACAATCCCCCGTTCGACGTGCTGACGTCACACTGACGCGTTTCACTAGCCAATCACTGCTATTCCACGCAAGGGCAGCTATTGGCTACTGGCTATGAACTTCCCTATTTTAGTCCGGTCATACGTCATCACGTTTGAATCAGTTGGAATTTGGTGTGATCGTGTGTAGGCAAGTCCGTTTCGTCGGAACGCCGTCGGAACGCCGTTGAAAGTCCGTTGAAAAGTCCTTCGGAGTTCCGTCCGTCGAAAGTCCGGTCGTGTGTACACGGCATTAGAACCATTCTGGAGGACTCTAAGAGATAATGGTCCCTCGTGAGAACAGGTGATGCAGGATTCCCCAAGGCATGGAGTCTAAGGGCCAGCCAGTATTTACCAGGGCTCCTAAAGATGGAGATGGGTTTCGCTGCATGCTGACCCCAGGGGAATGGGAGCTATGGGACCCAGTGTGGAGGATTGTTTTGAGACAACTATGTATACTCCCTGTACATACTCCTTCAGCTTCCTCCTGCACAAGCGGTGCTTGAAGCTCAACACTCCTCACTCCACCAGCACATCACTTGCTGCAGACTGTTACTCCCAGGAACTGGTTAGGCCTGACACTGACCTAGCTCAGAAAATACCCTTTGCAGGCTGGGACCGCAGGCCCCAATGGTATAGCAGTAAAGTCCTTATGCTAGCTGCCCTAACTATGGCTACTGATCCCAGTTCGCCCTCTTCAGGCCCTGCCAGCCCTCCTGGCTGCAGCTGCCTCTTTCCGCTGCCCCTGCCACCACAGTCCACACTTCTGATTCTGCACCTCAGACTGCAAGCTCCCAGTCCTCACAGGTGTGCCTCCCCAGTTTTCCTGACTGTGCCTCACTCACCAGCCCTCCTGGCTGCGACCAGTTGTCCTCCTTGGAGTCTCTTAGAAGTGCTCTCTCCCGCTGTCCTCTGCTTGCTCTCCGGTCCAGGACCCTTTTCATGTGTTCTTGAAGGTGGTCTTGACTGCGCACAAGCACAGGCCCAAGGTCACCCCCCTTTAAGGCCCCGACAGCCTCCACACTCTCCCACTCCAGCTCTTCCACCGAAAAACTCTTCCCCAGCCGAGCTGACCCTGGGTATTTAAGGAGGCATGCCCCCTACCAATCCAGATTGTGGACTGATCAAAGCTCCTCAAACACCCCAGGTGGCTCCACCTCCCCTCCCACCTCTCTTTCCAGAAAGCACTAGAAGCCTCTGGAAAGAAATGGGAGGTCCTGATGACACCACCTGTGAGGCACCGAGCCCTACCCTGAGCCACTCCCAGCCTATAATGAATACAAACAGGCCTAGTAACCAGCCAGGCCTGCCTAAATTTACCTATCCTCTCTAGCACACTACTAGAGGGTGCTTCTTACATATGTGTGTGGGACCGGCACCTGCATTCACATTTGTGCGCGAGCATGGGTGGACAAGGGTGCTTTAACTTTTTTTTTTAACAAACATTTTTACACAATTTTACAACCATGTCCCCGTTGTTAATATGCCCTGAAACAGTTTTTTTGAACAAGAGGCAGACATTGATGGGATATGGCTCCTGGGAGATGCTTGTCATCAATCTCAGGAGTCAATGGGCAGCATTGCATTACTTCCTAACAATAAATGATGCGATGCAAGCCGGCGATGAGCGCCATCTTTAAAAAGAGTAAACAGGTTTTTGTTGCCCTTGTTACCATAGTGTTTGTGCAGTAGTGATCGGTGTTGAAGGCGGCTAAAGAGGCAATTTTTTTTAGTAAACTACACAAGGATTACGCATTGCTACATTTTAAAAGCCACGAGGACAGCATCTGGGTTTTAGTTTTTAGTGACAATATGTGCTCTGTGCTTTATGCGCATTTGCAAGATCGGAAGGTGCATGCTAGGTAGCCAGCAGCACCTTATCCAGGAAGAAGCTGCTACTGGGCTTCACATGCCCACAAGGAAGAAGTGAGTATGCTCGGCAGGGAACAGAAAGTTTGCTATAAAGAAATACAGGTAATTATACAAATGACATTGCATTTATTAACATTTTTTAATTGATTTCATTAAGTAAATCACAGGGTGTTTTTAAAAAAAATAAAAAATATGGCTGGAACGCAGTTTTAATTATTTATTTACATTTCTTAACCACTTCAGCCCCGGAAGGATTTACCCCCTTCCTGACCAGAGCACTTTTTACAATTTGGCACTGCGTCGCTTTAACTGCTAATTGCGCGGTCATGCAATGCTGTACCCAAACGAAATTTGCGTTCTTTTCTTCCCACAAATAGAGCTTTCTTTTGATGGTATTTGATCACCTCTGCCGTTTTTATTTTTTGCGCTATACACGGAAAAAGACCGAAAATTTTGAAAAAAAAATGATATTTTCTACTTTTTGTTCTAAAAAAAATCCAATAAACTCAATTTTAGTCATACATTTAGGCCAAAATGTATTCGGCCACATGTCTTTGGTAAAAAAAATGTCAATAAGTGTATATTTATTGGTTTGCGCAAAAGTTATAGCGCCTACAAACTAGGGTACATTTTCTGGAATTTACACAGTCTTTAATTTATGACTGCCTATGTCGTTTCTTGAGGTGCTAAAATGGCAGGGCAGTACAAAACCCCCCCAAATGACCCCATTTTGGAAAGTAGACACCCCAAGGAAATTGCTGAGAGGCATGTTGAGCCCATTGAATATTCATTTTTTTTGTCCCAAGTGATTGAATAATGACAAAAAAAAAAAAAATTACAAAAAGTTGTCACTAAATGATATATTGCTCACACAGGCCATGGGCATATGTGGAATTGCACCCCAAAATACATTTAGCTGCTTCTCCTGAGTATGGGGATACCACATGTGTGGGACTTTTTGGGAGCCTAGCCGCGTACGGGGCCCCGAAAACCAATCACTGCCTTCAGGATTTCTAAGGGCGTACATTTTTGATTTTACTCCTCACTACCTATCACAGTTTTGAAGGCCATAAAATGCCCAGATGGCATAAACCCCCCCCCCCAAATGACCCCATTTTGGAAAGTAGACACCCCAAGCTATTTGCTTTGAGGCATGTTGAGTCCATGGAATGTTTTATATTTTGACACAAGTTGCGGGAAAGTGACAAATTTTTTTTTTTTTGCACAAAGTTGTCACTAAATGATATATTGCTCACACAGGCCATGGGCATATGTGGAATTGCACCCCAAAATACATTTAGCTACTTCTCCTGAGTAAGGGGATACCACATGTGTGGAACTTTTTGGGAGCCTAGCCGCGTACGGGGCCCCGAAAACCAAGCACCGCCTTCAGGATTTCTAAGGGTGTAAATTTTTGATTTCACTCTTCACTGCCTATCACAGTTTAGGAGGCCATGGAATGCCCAGGTGGCACAAACCCCCCCCAAATGACCCCATTTTGGAAAGTAGACACCCCAAGCTATTTGCTGAGAGGCATGGTGAGTATTTTGCAGCTCTCATTTGTTTTTGAAAATAAAGAAAGACGAGAAAAAAAATTTTTTTTTTTCTTTTTTCAATTTTCAAAACTGTGACAAAAAGTGAGGTCTGCAAAATACTCACTATACCTCTCAGCAAATAGCTTGGGGTGTCTACTTTCCAAAATGGGGTCATTTGGGGGGGTTTTTTGCCACCTGGGCATTCCATGGCCTCCGAAACTGTGATAGGCCGTGAAGAGGCCAAAAATTTACGGCCTTAGAAAGCCTGAAGGCGGTGCTTGGTTTTCGGGGTCCCGTACGCGGATAGGCTCCCAAAAAGTCTCACACATGTGGTATCCCCGTACTCAGGAGAAGCAACAGAATGTATTTTGGGGTGTAATTTCACATATTCCCATGGCATGTTTGAGCAATATATCATTTAGTGACAACTTTGCGCAAAAAAAAAATAAAAAAAATAAAAAATTGTCTCTTTCCCGCAACTTGTGTCACAATATAAAATATTCCATGGACTCGACATGCCTCTCAGCAAATAGCTTGGGGTGTCTACTTTCCAAAATGGGGTCATTTGGGGGGGTTTTGAACTGTCCTGGCATTTTATGCACAACATTTAGAAGCTTATGTCACACATCACCCACTCTTCTAACCACTTGAAGACAAAGCCCTTTCTGACACTTTTTGATTACATAAAAAAATAATTTTTTTTTGCAAGAAAATTACTTTGAACCCCCACACACTATATATTTTTTTTAAAGCAAATGCCCTACAGATTAAAATGGTGGGTGTTTCATTTTTTTTCTCACACAGTATTTGCGCAGCGATTTTTAAAACGCATTTTTTTGGGAAAAAATACACTTTTTTAAATTTTAATGCACTAAAACACACTATATTGCCCAAATGTTTGATGAAATAAAAAAGATGATCTTAGGCCAAGGACATGGATACCAAACATGACATGCTTTAAAATTGCGCACAAACGTGCAGTGGCGACAAACTAAATACATTTTTAAAAGCCTTTAAAAGCCTTTACAGGTTACCACTTTAGATTTACAGAGGAGGTCTACTGCTAAATTACTGCCCTCGATCTGACGTTCGCGGTGATACCTCACATGCATGGTGCAATTGCTGTTTACATTTGACGCCAGACCGACGCTTGCGTTCGCCTTAGCGCGAGAGCAGGGGGGACAGGGGTGCTTTTTTTTTTTTTTTTTTTTTCTTTATTATTATTATTTTTTTATCTTATTTTTAAACTGTTCCTTTCATTTTTTTTTTTTTTTTTAAATCATTTTTATTGTTATCTCAGGGAATGTAAATATCCCCTATCATAGCAATAGGTAGTGACAGGTACTCTTTTTTGAAAAAATTGGGGTCTATTAGACCCTAGATTTCTCCTCTGCCCTCAAAGCATCTGACCACACCAAGATCGGTGTGATAAAATGCTTTCCCAATTTCCCAATGGCGCTGTTTACATCCGGCGAAATCTAAGTCATAAAATGCTCGTAGCTTCTGGTTTCTTAGGCCATAGAGATGTTTGGAGCCACTCTGGTCTCTGATCAGCTCTATGGTCAGCTGGCTGAATCACCGGCTGCATTTTCAGGTTCCCTGTTGAGACAGGAGAGCCAGAGAAAAACACGGAAGACGTTGGGGGGGGGGGGCATTCCCTCCCACTGCTTGTAAAAGCAGTCTAGAGGCTAATTAGCCGCTAGGATTGCTTTTACATGAAAGCCGACTGCTAGCTGAAAAGAATGATACCAAGATGATACCTAAACCTGCAGGCATCATTCTGGTATAACCACTCAAAGTCGTGAATGGCGTACCTGAAGACAAAAAAATGGTTAACAATAAAGCACAGTAAACGGTAAAGTATAAAAAATTGCATACCTGAAAAGCAAACATGATAAAACATAATAACAATAAAACATTGCAGAATAGAATACAGTAAAAAAGAGCAGAACAATAGAGAGAGAATAGAGAGAGAGAGAACAATAAAACGACAACTATTTTTTTTTATTTTATATTTTTGTATGTGTGTTTTTTTTTTTTTACACTTTTTTTTTGTAACTGTAACTTTTATAACTGTAACCGGTTCCAGGTTCGGGTCTCTCAAAATGCGATGGCATCTTGGGAGACCCTGTGAAAGTGTGTCTAGTCTGTGCAATGCTGTACCCTACGCTAATACTCAACTAGTGTATGGTAGCGTTCAAAACATTCACCAATGCAAAGACCAGGATTGTCAGGACAGGAGGGACAATAATAGCGGGTGTCACGCCTATATCCGCGCTTGCTGCAGACACGACATCTTTTTTGGGGGGGTTCGCTGGGTAGGGGTACTCGGGAGGACATAAAGAAAATGCCTCTCATGCAGCTGACTGCATTTGGTTGGGGACGTGAATGGGGGAAGTACGGGCACTGCAGAAGCGGTGGGTTCCCAATTAGGAAGGGCAGCAGGAAGGGCATTATGGGCACGACGGGCCTGTGTTTGTCTTTTTGGTGACAGCGGGACACTACTTGTGCTTGCCACCTCACCAGCTTGAACTGCACTTATGGGACTCGCCACGTCACCAAGTGTTACTGCAGTGCTGGTTTGACTACGACCGGGGTGTACTAGGCCGCTGGTGCTTGCCAGTTCACCAAAACGCTACAAAAAAAACTGTTAGCGATCGCAGGGATCAGGGCTGACTCTGCGAACGCTGCAGTTATGCGTTTAGTGTTTTGTAAGTGACAGTGATCATTCGATACTGCACTTGGGTGGGCTGGGCTGGGCCGGGCGGAGGGGCAAAACGCAGGTGCTAGCAGGTATCTGGGCTGATCCCGTTAACACTGCGTTTTTGGGAACCCTAAACTGCTGGGGATGCTAGTATAGATCTGATCGGATCAGATATTGATTCGTTCAGATATTATACCACTAAGGGAGGTGTACGGTGCGTGCGTGGGTGTTAGCGTGACTGGCGCTAACCTGACGCTGCCTGGGGCTGGTGCTTGTCAGTTCACCAAAATGCTACCAAAAAAACTGTTAGCGATCGCAGGGATCAGGCCTGACTCTGCGAACGCTGCAGTTATGCGTTTAGTGTTTTGTAAGTGACAGTGATCGATCAATACTGCACTTGGGTGGGCTGGGCTGGGCTGGGCCGGGCGGAGGGGCAAAACGCAGGTGCTAGCAGGTATCTGGGCTGATCCCGCTAACACTGTGTTTTTGGGAACCCTAAACTGCTGGGGACGCTAGGATAGATCTGATCGGATCAGATATTGATTCGTTCAGATACTATACCACTAAGGGAGGTGTACGGTGCGTGCGTGGGTGTTAGCGCTACTGGCACTAACCTGACGCTGCCTGGGGCTGGTGCTTGTCAGTTCACCAAAACGCTACCAAAAAAACTGTTAGCAATCGCAGGGATCAGGCCTGACTCTGCGAACGCTGCAGTTATGCGTTTAGTGTTTTGTAAGTGACAGTGATCGATCGATACTGCACTTGGGTGGGCTGGGCTGGGACGGGCGGAGGAGCAAAATGCAGGTGCTAACAGGTATCTGGGCTGATCCCGCTAACACTGTGTTTTTGGGAACCCTAAACTGCTGGGGACACTAGTATAGATCTGATCGGATCAGATATTGATGCGTTCAGATACTATACCACTAAGGGAGGCGTATGCTGCGTGCGTGGGTGTTAGCGGTACTGGCGCTAATCTGACGCTGCTTGGGGCAACGAATATCACCGTCGGGCGATCAGGGGGCTAAACCTTTATTCGGTAATAAACGGTGGGTGCCCTGACACTATAAAAAATAAACGAACTAACCAGCGTCACCCATAACAGTTATACGGTGATCAGTGGTGAAAGGGTTAACTAGGGGGCAATCAAGGGTTAAAACATTTATTAGGTAGTATATGGGGGTCCCTGTCGCTATAAAACGCTGACGGCGAACCTAAATATTTACCTCCCTAACTAGCGTCACCAGCGACACTAATACAGCGATCAGAAAAATGATCGCTTAGCGACACTGGCGACAGGGGGTGATCAAGGGGTTAAAACTTTATTAGGGGGTGTTAGGGGGGTACCCTAGACCTAAAGGGGGCTAACACTCACTGACCTAACACTGTAACTGTCACAAACTGACACCAATGCAGTAATCAGAAAAAAAAAAAAAAAAAAACCTGCTTGGTGTCAGTTTGTGACGGGGGGGGGTGATTGGGGGGGGATCGGGGGGTAATCGGGGGGGGATCGGGGGTGTAATGTGTGCCTGGCATGTTCTACTGTGTGTGTGTGTTTGTGTAACTCACAGTACAGTCTTCTCTCCTCGGCGCCGGAATGGAAAATACCAAGCCGAGGAGAGATGACATCATTTCCTCTACCTCTGTGTACAATACAGAGGCAGGGAAATGATCCCATTGGCTGGGAGCGATCGCGAGGGGGGGGCCACGAATGGATGGCCTCCCCCTCACCACCGATCGCCGGGGGAGATTTTCCGACCGCCGCAGGCACCGGGGGGGGTCCGGTCGGACCCCCCACCCGCGGGCAGGCAAAGACGTACCTGTAAGTCCTTTTGCCTACCCGTGCCGCTCTGAGGACGTATATGTTTGTGCGGCGGTCGGCAACTGGTTAAAATTTTTTTTATTTTTAGACACTCACCTCCAGGGAAATGGCATCCTATTCCAACTATTGCTATCTGATCTTCCAGTTCATCCATCTCCAAGTAGTTCTGTAAAATAATTATGCACAGTGAGAAAACCAAAGAAAATTTTCCCCATTTATTAATGGGAGACAAAGAAAAAGGTCTTCTTTAAATATACAGTACCTGTGAGCAGGCATGTACTGGCCATCGGGACTACAGGGAGTTTCCCGGTGGGCCGATGGCTCAGTGGGCCGGTTTCAGTGACAGGCAGATTCAGTGAAAGCCGCCCCCTCCCCTCCTGAGTCCTGGCCCCTGCTTCCTGCACAAATACAAATCTGGCGGCCGGCGGCTTATGTGGCGGACTGGGCAATGACTGACACCAGTTATGGGGTGTACTTGGCTGGGGGGGGGAGAGGGACTGGTGCCCCCCATATAGTGGCAAAAAGTTACTGCCAGGGGCAGTCTTGGCTCACCTCTACTCGGCTGGGCAGGGGCCTGGGGTGGTCTCAGCTTCCCTCAGCTCGGCTGTGCTGGGGCATGGGGTGGGCGGTCTCAAGTAGAGGGCGCGGTCTCAGCTTCCCTCAGCTTGGCTGTGCTTAGATGGGCACAGCTGTGCTCAGACGGGCTTGGCTGTGCTCGGACGGGCTTAGCTTGGCTGTACTCGGACGGGCTCGGCTGTGCTCAGACGGGCTCAACTAGACTCGGGTGGTCTTGGCTGGGCTGGGCTGGGGGGGGAGGCACGGTCGCAAATGAATAAGAACAATACCTGTCATGTTTTAGAATTAAACTGTTCCCCACTGTGATTACAGTAAATGAGTGGCTGAAGACTTTATTTCCTATGATGACCATGGGGAGTCATGTCTGCAGTCTCTGACCGTCTCTTGTATTATGTCCGCAACCTCTAATCACGTCCACAGCCTCTGATCATGTCCGCAGCCTCTGATCATGTCTGCAGTCTCTGACCATCTCTTGTATCGTGTCTGCAGTCAATGACCATCTCTTGTATCATGTTTGCAATCTCTGACCATCTCCTGTATCATGTCCGCAGTCTTAGGCTCGATTCACATCTATGCATGTTGCTTTTGAGCGTTTTTGGAGGTTTTTTTTTCATGCTTGGCACGTTTTTGAGCAGCGTTTTTGTAGCGTTTTTGCGGCGTTTTTGCCGCGTTTTTGCCGCGATTTGCGTTTTGCGTTTTTTTTTTTTTTTTTCATTTTTTTTACAGTCTTAAAAAAAAATTACAAAAAAAAAAAAGTAAAAAAAAAATAAAAAAAAAACGGCAAAAACGCACCAAAAACGCACCAAAAACGCTGCAAAAACGGTGCACTTGCGTTTTTGATGCTTGTCCATTGAAATCCATTACATGCAAAACGCTGCTTTTTGCATGAAAAAAAGTCCCCGACCCTTTCCAAAAACGCAGAGATACAAAAAAGCATTGATGTGAACATGTTCCATAGGAACCCATGTTAAAAAATTCCCATGCATTTCTGCAAAATGCAAAATGCATCAAAAAACGCGCTAGTGTGAATGGAGCCTTAGACCATCTCCCGTATCATGTCTGTGGTCTCTGACCATCTCCTGTATCATGTCTGCAGTCTCTGACCATCTCTTTTATCATGTTTGCAACCTCTGACCCTCTCTTGTATCACGTCTGCAATCTTCGACCATCTCTTGTATCATGTCTGCAATCTCTGACCATCTCCTGTATCATGTCCGCAGTCTCTGACCATCTCTTGTATCATGTCTGCAATCTCTGACCATCTCTTGTATCATGTTTGCAGTCTCTAACCATCTCTTGTATCATATTTGCAGTCTCTAACTATCTCTTGTATTATGTCTGCAATCTCTGACCATCTCTTTTATCATGTCTGCAGTCTCTAACCATCTCTTGTATCATGTTTGCAGTCTCTAACCATCTCTTGTATCATGTCTGCAATCTCTGATCATCTCTTGTATCATGTCTGCAATCTCTGACCATCTCTTGTATCATGTCTGCAATCTCTGACCATCTCTTGCATCATGTCTGCAGTCTCTAACCATCTGTTGTATCATGTCTGCAGTCTCTGACCATCTCTTGTATCATGTCTCCAGTCTCTAACCATCTCTTGTATCATGTTTGCAGTCTCTAACCATCTCTTGTATCATGTCTGCAATTTCTGATCATCTCTTGTATCAGGTTTGCAATCTCTGACCATCTCTTGTACCATGGCTGCAATCTGTGACCATCTCCTGTACCATGGCTGCAATCTGTGACCATCTCCTGTATCATCTCTGCAATCTCTGACCATCTCTTGTATCATGTCTGCAATCTCTGACCATCTCTTGTATCATGTCTGCAGTCTCTGACCAACTCCTGTAGTATGTCTGCAGTCTCTGACCAACTCCTTAAGTGAAGCTCTAATAGGAAGAGGTGGAGCCTAAGGAGGAAGGGGTGGAGTTTACAGATGATGGAGTGGTTATTAAGCAGGAAGGGGTGGGGAAAATTTAAGTGGGGGGGGGGGGCGCCCGATTTTAGTCTTGCCTAGGGCAGCATAAAACCAAAATTCACCACTGGCTATACTGCTTATAAGAGAAATAAAGTAGAACGGCTAAAGGCCAGTGAAAGGGGGGGCTTGGGTGGCCATCGGGGCTGGCTGGCGTGGGTTTGTCCGGCCGGTATGGGAGAGACCTGTTATCCGCCCTGCCTATCACCTCACTTCATAGTGCGCAACCCGACTCAGTCTCAACGCCCTTGCATTGCTGAAAGGCAGCCAATGGCTGTGCAGCAATGCCGCTTTCTGAAATTCTAGCCAGTGAGGCTGTAGCAATGTTCCTGCATGACGTTAGCCCTCCCACTTCACTTATTCACTTGCTTTTGTGTGTGTTTGCAAAATAAAGTGGGCTAGTCTGGATGAAGTCCAGGGCCAAATTTTTGTCCCAGTCCAGCCCTGCCTGTGAGAATGTTTGTGAGGACAAGTTTTTACATTTTACATTGCTAATTTATTTGCTTATTCTCTATATTGTTTTTAGAATTGTTACATTGTATCTCTTGTTTGAAACCATATGCATTTCCTATGCTCCTCAGCTCCGTGTAGTGGCCATAATCAGGGGAGGGCTGGCAGCCTTAGGTCTGAGGGGCAAGTCCAGTCAAGTGGCCCATTGAACCACCGAATCAACTCACCATCCATGCCCACCTGTTTTTTCAATGCAGCCTCACCAGCGCCCTTCAGTGCCGCCTCATCAGTGCCCATCAGGGCAGCCTCACCAGTGCCCAAAAATGCAGCCTCACCAGTGCCTATCTCAATGCAGCCTCACCAGTGCCCATCCAATGCAGCCTTACCAGTGCCCACCCAATGCAGCCTCACCAGTGCCGTTCCCATCAGTGCAGCCTGATCAGTGCCCATCAATGTAGCCTCACCAGTGTCTATCAGTGCTGCCTGATCAGTGCCCATCAGTGCAGCCTCACCAGTGCAGTGCCCATCAGTGCATCCTGATTAGTGCCCATCAGTGCAGCCTCATGAGTGCCCATCAGTGCAGCCTCACCAGTGCCCATCAGTTCAGTGTCCATTAGTGCAACCTTATCAGTGCCCATCGGTGCAGCCTCACCAGTGCAGTCCCCACCAGTGCATCCTGATTAGTGCCCATCAATACAGCCTCATTAGTGCCCATCAATACACCCTTACCTGTTCCCATTAGCTCAGCCTCACCAGTGCCCATCAATGCAGCCTCACCAGTGCTCATCCCATCAGCTCAGCCTTACCTGTGCCCATCAATGCAGCCTGATCAGACAGCAGTGCCCATCAACGCAGTCTTGCAAGTGCATGGGGAGAGCTGCTGGTTTACACAGAGCAGGGATCTCCTGCTTACCCAGCATGGCCGTTGTCACACTAGGTCCCGCCTCCTGGGCTGGCTCATATGATGGACGTCACACGTCCCAGCATTAGACCAGTGTGACGCCCATCATAGGAGCTGGTCCAGGAGACAGGAGTTTGTATGTCACACGGCCGTGCCGGGTAAGCAGGAGTTGGAGATCCCCACTCTGTGTAAACCGGCGATGCTTGCCCCCCTCCCTTCAGATTCAGCCTGGTGTGTACCCACCCAGGATCGTCCCAAAAGCGGCCCCAGTGCCCATCAGTGCAGCTAAGGACATTACGCAGCCAGGAATGGGAGGAACAGTTCAGGGTGGGATCCCTCAGAACGTTCCGGGAATCCTACAAATTGAAGATTATTCCTGTGGGAACGGTTCTTCAGGTCATCCAATTTGGTTTTGAGGGTCATCAGCTTCATGGCAGTGTGCACTGTGGCAGATAAAGGGTGTACAGTGTCCTCCAGGGAACTAATACGTTCTTCTGTTCTCTCCCGCAGGGTTTTCACATCCTGTTTCAGCAGGGAGAAATCAATATGGATGTTTTCCATTTGGACTGAGGGAGGCTTTACAGTCCTTTATAGACAGCATGATTTCTGCCAGAGAGGCTCTGCCTGAGAGGGGTCTGGAGAATAGTTGTCTCCTAAACATGTAGGGTATTTGTGGGGTCTAGCTGGGTAGAGAAGGCAGCAGGGATTCACTCACCCCCTGTGTAGAGAGCTGCGCTGAGGAGAGAGAAGGCTGCAGTGTGGCTTCAGGCATGGCAGGGAATTGGCGGCATCTTGTCTGCAGAACTTTGCCAGTTGTTCTGCCATGGATTGGGGCACGGGTGAAATCTGGCCTGGACCCGGTGATCGCTTTTGACGAATGATATCCTTGCCCTGTCTGTGTAACTGTAAACACTGACAGGGAAAGTGATGTCATCTCTTCTCGTGATGGTCTTTTTGTTCCAGACCGAGAGGAGAGAGCATCAAACAGTGAGTTGCACAATACTACACTGGCACCAGGTCACGTAGGCACACAATTCACCCCCAGTCACCCCCCCAGTTAACCCCTTCACCACCTGTCTTTGTGTCACCCGGTGCAGCGTTCAGATTTTTTTTTGATCGCTGTACTAGTGTCATTAGTGACACTAATCAGTGTTAGGGTAATTAGTATTAGGCCCAGATAGGTCTAGGGACCCCCCCAACCCCCCCAATAAAGGTTTAACACCTTGATTATCCACTGTCACCTGTGATCACAGTATAAGTGTCACAGGTGATGCAGTTTAGTTATATATTTTTTTTATAGCGTCAGGGCACCCACCGTATTTTACCCAATAAAGGTTTAACCCCCGATCACTCGGCGGGTGATCAAAGTTAGGTTTTTGTGTCAGATAGGGTCTGACGTCGCCCCAGGCAGAGTCAGATCAGTGCCAGTACCACTAACACCCACGCACGCATCATACGCCTCCCTTAGTAGTATAGTGTCTGAACGGATCAATATCTTATCTGAACAGATCTATATTAGCGTCCCCAACAGTTTAGGGTTCCCAAAAATGCAGTGTTAGTGGGATCAGCCCAAATACCTGCTAGCACCTGCATTTAGCCCCTCTGCCCAGTGCAGCCCACCCAAGTGCAGTATCAATCGATCACTGTCACTTACAAAACATAACACACATAACTCCAGCGTTCGCAGAGTCAGGCCTGATCCCTGCGAACGCTAACAGTTTTTTTTGGTAGCGTTTGAATCAGTCGCTTACAGTCAGGAGCTTTTTTACCTGTGAGTCTCATACTGTACCAGTAAATTTAGAGACCAAAATGTCAAATCTCAGGTACAGTAGTGAAGAGGCCTACACGTTTCTGAGCATGACAGATAGTGAAGAGGACAGCGGCTCCATGACAGATAGCTCTGACGACGGAGTTGTGGTCCCTGCTAAGGTCAGGCGTATTAGACCCCGATCTTCTTCTGCTGTCGTTGAGGTGCAAGAACCGCAGGTCCATTGTATGGAGCAGAGAGCCAGTACTAGCGCTGCTATTCCTTCTGGTGAACTGGCAAGCACCAGCGGCCTAGTACATCCTGGTCATACATCCAGCACTGCAGTAATACTTGGTAACGTGGCGAGTCCCATAAGTGCAATTCAAGCTGGCAAGGTAGCAAGCACAAGTAGTGTCCCGCTGCCACCAAGAAGAAGATAAACAGGCTTGTCGAGCCCATAGTGCCCTTCTTGCTGCATTCGCCAATCCTAATTGGGAACCCACCACTTCTGCAGCACCCATACTTTCCTCATTCACTGGCCAACCCGGAATTCAGGTGGAAACAGTTGATATTACGTCACTTGATTTTTATTCGCTGTTTTTCACCGAAGATCTCTATAGATCTATTGTGGACCAAAGCAATTTATATGCTGGTCAATTCACTGCCGCTAATCCCCAGCTGACCCTTGCCAGAGATTGGAGACCAATTACAGTCTCTGAATTTAAGACCTTCCTGGGCCTATCCCTCCTCATGGGCATAACTAAAAAGAGTGAGTTGTGGTCATATTGGTCCACTGATCCAATTCACCATATGCCTGTGTTTGCTGCCTCCATGACCAGGACACGATACAAGCAGATCTTGCGGTTCATGCATTTCAACGATAATGAACTCTGTCGATCTCGGGGTTACCCTGAATTTGATCAGCTCTTCAAAATTTGGCTGCTCGTAAACCACTTCAACCAACGTTTTGCAGCCTTGTTTACTCCCCATCAAGTTGTCTGCGTTGATGAGTCTCTGGTTAAAATTTCTGGCCACTTGTCATTCAAACAGTCTCTTTCCAGCAAGAGTGCCAGATATGGGGTCAAGATGTATAAGCTCTGTGACAGGGCCACAGGCTATACATATAGTTTTATGGTTTACGAGGGAAGAGATAGTTACGTAGAGCCAGAGAACTGCCCTGACTACATAGGAAGCGCTGGTAAGATTGTGTGGGACTTGGTGTCACCCTTATTCAGAAAGGGGTACCACTTGTATGTGGACAATTATTACACAAGCGTGCCACTTTTTAGTCACTTGTTTAATCATCAAATTGGCGCATGTGGCACCGTGCGATCTAATCGCCGGGGCTTACCCCAGCGGCTTGTAGATTTCTGTCTTAGGCTGGGGGAGAGAGCCTGCTTGAGATGTAATAATTTGCTCTCTGTGAAGTGGAGAGATAATAAGAATGTTTTCGTTCTGTCCTCCCTGTCGCAGACACGACTGTCCAAATTCCTACGGCAACTGGTGTTGTAGAGAAACCCCTCTGTGTCCACGAATATAACCTTAATATGGGAGGGGTGGACCTCAACGACCAGTTCTTGGCGCCATACCTAATTGCCCATAAGGCCAGATGCTGGTACAAAAAAGTGTCTGTTTATTTATTTAGATCATCAGAGCCCTTCTGTTTCCAGACAGTGCTATGGCCCATCTTCCCAACGCAAATGCAGTAAGCCAGCTGCATGAGAGGCATTTTCCGCATGTCGTTTCTGGTACCCCTACCCAAAGAAACCCCCAAAGAAGATGTCGTGTCTGTAGAAAACGTGGATTTAGGTGTGGCACTCGCTTTTTTTGTCCCTCCTGTCCTGACCAACCTGGTCTTTGCATTGGTAACTGTTTCGCACGCTATCACACACTAGTTGAGTATTAGCGTAGGGTACAGCACCACACAGTTATAGGCACGGTCTTGGGGTCTCGAAAGATGTGATGGCCATCACATTTTGGGAGACCCTAATCTGCAACGTTCAGTTTATAGTTTTTTTACAGTTTTTATAAAAGTGAAAAAATAAAACACACACACACAAAAACACAAAAAAAATAAAAAAGCCAAAAATAGTTGTGGTTGTATTTTTCTTCTCTCTCTATTGTTCTCTCTCTTATGTTCGCTCTCTACTGTCTGCTTTACTGTTCGCTCACTATTGTTCTATATCTAACGTTCTCTCTGTTTTATTTTTACTGTGTTTTATTGTATTTGCTTGGCAGGTATGGTATGTTATACTGTAATGTTTGTTTTATTGTTAACCATCATTTGGTTAGCAGGTACGCCATTCAGCTGCAGTGTGGATTTATTTATCTTGACAGCAACAGCGTTTGCTCCCACGATACATAAAGCCGTGACTCCAGCGCTGTAGGAGGTGATTTCATCACCACAGTTAAAAAAAGAGCATACAGTCAGGTCCATAAATATTGGGACATTGACACAATTCTAATCTTTTTGGCTCTATACACCACCACAATGGATCTGAAATGAAACGAACAAGATGTGCTTTAACTGCAGACTTTCAGCTTTAATTTGAGGGTTTTTACATCCAAATCAGGTGAACGGTGTATGAATTACAACAGTTTGTATATGTGCCTCCCACTTTTTAAGGGACAGATTAACAATCATCCATCAAACTTTCACTTTTTAATACTTGGTTGCAAATCCTTTGTAGTCAATTACAGCCTGAGGTCTGGAACGCATAGACATCACCAGACGCTGGGTTTCATCCCTGGTGATGCTCTGCCAGGCCTCTACTGCAACTGTCTTCAGTTCCTGCCTGTTCTTGGGGCATTTTCCCTTCAGTTTTGTCTTCAGCAAGTGAAATGCATGCTCAATCGGATTCAGGACAGGTGATTGACTTGGCCATTGCATAACATTCCACTTATTTCCCTTAAAAAACTATTTGGTTGCTTTTGCAGTATGCTTCTGGTCATTGTCCATCTGCACTGTGAAGCGCCGTCCAATGAGTTCGGAAGCATTTTGCTGAATATGAGCAGATAATATTGCCCAAAACACTTCAGAATTCATCCTGCTGCTTTTGTCAGCAGTCACATCATCAATAAATACAAGAGAACCAGTTCCATTGGCAGCCATACATGCCCACGCCATGACACTACCACCACCATGCTTCACTGATGAGGTGGTATGCTTTGGATCATGAGCAGTTCCTTTCCTTCTCCATACTCTTCTGTTCCCATCACTCTGGTACAAGTTGAACTTGCTCTCATCTGTCCATAGGATGTTGTTCCAGAACTGTGAAGGCTTTTTTAGATGTTGTTTGGCAAACTCTAATCTGGCCTTCCTGTTTTTGAGGCTCACCAATGGGTTACATCTTGTGGTGAACCCTCTTTATTCACTCTGGTGAAGTCTTCTCTTGATTGTTGACTTTGACACACATACACCTACCTCCTGGAGAGTGTTCTTGATCTGGCCAACTGTTGTGAAGGGTGTTTTCTTCACCAGGGAAAGAATTCTTCAGTCATCCACCACAGTTGTTTTCCGTGGTCTTCCAGGTCTTTTGGTGTTGCTGAGCTCACCGGAGCGTTCTTTCTTTTTAAGGATGTTCCAAACAGTTGATTTGGCCACACCTAATGTTTTTGCTATCTCTCTGATGGGTTTGTTTTGCTTTTTCAGCCTAATGATGGCTTGCTTCACTGATAGTGACAGCTCTTTGGATCTCATATTGAGAGTTGACAGCAACAGATTCCAAATGCAAATAGCACACTTGAAATTAACTCTGGACCTTTTATCTGCTCCTTGTAAATGGGATAATGAGGGAATAACACACACCTGGCCATGGAACAGCTGAGCAGCCAATTGTTCCATTACTTTTGGTCCCTTAAAAAGTGGGAGGCACATATACAAACTGTTATAATTCCTACACCGTTCACCTGCTTTGGATGTAAATACCCTCAAATTAAAGCTGAAAGTCTGCAGTTAACGCACATCTTGTTCGTTTCATTTCAAATCCATTGTTGTGGTGTATAGAGCAAAACAGATTAGAATTGTGTTGATGTACCAATATTTATGGACCTGACTATATGCCAAAGCATGGGGGCAGCTGGGGTGGAGGAGCGTTTTGCTCCTAACTTTTGGGGCGGATGCCCCCATGCTTTGGCATATATATATTTTAGGCACAGATTGCATTAAAAAATGTTTTATTTTTTACTATGTGTTTTTTTTGTATTTGCTTTGCAGGTATGGTATGTCTTACTGTTGCTACTTAATTTTATTGTTAACCATCATTTGCTTAGCAGGTATGTCATTCAGTTGCAGCGCAGATTTATTTATCTTGACAGCAACAGCGTTTGCTCCCATGATACATTAAGCCGTGACTCCTGTGCTGTAGGAGTTGATTTCACCACCACAGTTAAAAAAAAAAAGAGCATATATGCCGAAGCATGGGGGCAGCAGGGGTGGAGGAGCGGTTTGCTCCTAACTTTTGGGGCAGATGCCCCCATGCTTCGGCATATATTTTTTAGGCCATTCAGCTGCAGCACTAATTTATTTACCTTGACAGCAACAGTGTTTGCTCACACGATACATAAAGCCGTGACTCCAGCGCTGTAGGAGGTGATTTCACTATCACAGTTAAAAACAAAATGGTGCATGTATGCCCATCATTAGAAGCAGGTGGATGAAGGGAGGTATTCTAATGGTGGGCATACACACCGATCAATCTCTTTTTTTCGGTCAGCCCACAGCCTGCATGAAAAAAAAGATTACAATATATGCCCAACAAGGACCAGCAACATACTGGTATGTTGCTGGACTTTGAGTGGTTATACCAGAAAGATGCCTGCGGGTTTAGGTATCATGTTGGTATCATTCTTTTCAGCCAGCAGTCGGCTTTCATGTAAAAGCAATCCTAGCGGCTAAATAGCCTCTAGACTGCTTTTACAAGCAGTGGGAGGGAATGTCCCCCTTCTCCCACAGTCTTCCATGGTTTTCTCTGTCTCTCCTGTCCCAACAGGGAACCTGAGAATGCAGCCGGTGGTTCCGCCAGCTGACCATAGAGCTGATCAGAGACCAGAATGGCTCCAATCATCTCTATGGCCTAAGAAACTGGAAGCTACAAGCATTTCATGACTTAGAGTTTGCCGGATGTAAACAGCGCCATTGGGAAATTGGGAAAGCATTTTATCACACCGATCTTGGTGTCATCAGATGCTTTGAGGGCAGAGGAGAGATCTAGGTCTAATAGACCCCAGTTTTTTCAGAAAAGAGTACCTGTCACTACCTATTGCTATTAAAGGGGATATTTACATTCCCTGAGATAACAATAAAAACTTCGAAAAAAAAAATAATGAAAGGAACAGTTTAAAAATAAAATAAAAAAGCAAAATAAGTAATAATAAAAAAATTAAAAAATGCACCCCTGCCCCCCCGCTCTCGTGCAAAGGCGAACGCAAGCGTCGGTCTGGTGTCATATGTAAACAGCAATTTCACCATGCATGTGAGGTATCACCGCGAAGGTCAGATCGAGGGCAGTAATTTTAACAGTAGACCTCCTCTGTAAATCTAAAGTGGTAACCTATAAAGGCTTTTAAAGGCTTTTAAAAATGTATATAGTTTGTCACTGCTGCATGTTTGTGCACAATTTTAAAGCATGTCGTGTTTGGTATCCATGTACTCGGCCTAAAATCATCTTTTTTATTACATCAAACATTTGGGCAATATAGTGTATTTTAGTGCATTAAAATTTTTATAAAGTGTGTTTTTTCCCCAAAAAAATGCGCTTGAAAAAACGCTGCGCAAATACTGTGTGAAAAAAAAAATTAAACACCCACCATTTTAATCTGTAGGGCCTTTGCTTTAAAAAAAATATATTGTTTGGGGGTTCAAAGTAATTTTCTTGCAAAAAAAAAAAATTTTTCATGTAAACGAAAAGCGTCAGAAAGGGCTTTGTCTTCAAGTGGTTAGAAGAGTGGGTGATGTGTGACATAAGCTTCTAAATGTTGTGCATAAAATGCCAGGACAGTTCAAACCCCCCCCCCCAAATGATCCCATTTTGGAAAGTAGACACCATAAGCTATTTGCTGAGAGGCACGTCGAGTCCATGGAATATGTGCTTCAGTAACCAAAACTGCAGTGTTTATCCTCAGGACACATCACAGGAAGCACCTCCATGGTTAACAGAGGACAGAATTAAAATTAGACTTGAGAAACTTAACATTAATAAATCACCGGGACCAGATGGCTTGCACCCTGGGTAATTGGGGAACTAAGTCAAGTAATTGCCAGACCATTGTTCCTAATTTTTACTGACAGTCTACTGACTGCAATGGTACCAGCTGATTGGAGAAAAGCCAATGTAGCACCAATAATTAAAAAGGGCCCAAATTACATCCCTGGGAATTACAGACCAGTTAGCCTAACATCAATAGTATGTAAAATCTTGGAGGGGATAATAAGGGACTATATACAAGATTTTAGTAATGAGAACGGTATCATTAGCAGTAATCAGCGTGGATTCATGAAGAATAATTCTTGCTAAACCAATCTGCTAACCTTCTATGAGGGGGTGAGTTGCCAGCTAGATAAAGGAAGGCCCGTAGACGTGGTGTATCTGGATTTAGCAAAAGCATTTGACACAGTTCCCCATAAACGTTTACTGTATAAAATAAGGTTCGTTGGCATGGTCCATAGGGTGAGTACGTGGATTGAAAACTGGCTACAAGAGTTGAGAGGGCAGTGATAAATGGGGAGTACTTGGAATGGTCAGGGGTGGGTAGTGGGGTCCCCCAGGGTTCTGTGCTGGGACCAATCCTATTTAATTTGTTCCTAAACGACCTGGAGGATGGGGTAAACAGTTCAATCTCTGTATTTGCAGATGATACTAAACTAAGCAGGGCAATAGCTTCTCCGCGGGATGTGGAAACCTTGCAAAAAGATCTGAACAAATTAATGGGGTGGGCAACTACATGGCAAATGAGGTTCAATGTAGAAAAATGTAAAATAATGCATTTGGGTGGCAAAAATATGAATGCAATCTATAAACTGGGGGGAGAACCTCTGGGGGAATCTAGGATGGAAAAGGACCTGGGGGTCCTAGTAGATGATAGTCTCAGCAATGGCATGCAATGCCAAGCTGCTGCTAACAAAGCAAACAGAATATTGGCATGCATTAAAAAGGGGATCAACTCCAGAGATAAAATGATAATTCTCCCGCTCTACAAGACTCTGGTCTAGCCACACCTAGAGTATGCTGTCCAGTTTTGGGCACCAGTCCTCAGGAAGGATGTACTGGAAATGGAGCGAGTACAAAGAAGGGCAACAAAGCTAATAAAGGGTCTGGAGGATATTAGTTATGAGGAAAGGTTGCGAGCACTGAACTTATTCTCTCTGGAGAAGAGACGCTTGAGAGGGGATATGATTTCTATATACAAATACTGTACTGGTGACCCCACAATAGGAATAAAACTTTTTCGCAGAAGAGGGTTTAACAAGACTTGTGGCCACTCATTAAAATTAGAAGAAAAGAGGTTTAACCTTAAACTATATAGAGGGTTCTTTACTGTAAGAGCGGCAAGGATGTGTAATTCCCTTCCACAGGCTGTGGTCTCAGCGGGGGGCATTGATAGTTTCAAGAAACTATTAGATAAGCACCTGAATGACCGCAACATACAGGGATATACAATGTAATACTGACATATAATCACACACATAGGTTGGACTTGATGGACTTGTGTCTTTTTTCAACCTCACCTACTATGTAACTATGTGACACAAGTTGCGGGAAAAAGACATTTTTTTTTTTCGCACAAAGTTGTCACTAAATGATATATTGCTCAAACATTCCATGGGCATATGTGAAATTACACCCCAAAATACATTCTGTTGCTTCTCCTAAGTACGGGGATACCACATGTGGGAGCCTAGCCACGTACAGGTCCCCGAAAACCAAGCACCGCCTTTAAGCTTTCTAAGGGTGTAAATTTTTGATCTCACTCCTTACTGCCTATCACAGTTTCAGAGGCCATGGAATGCCTAGATGGCACAACCCCCCCAAATGACCTCATTTTGGAAAGTAGACACCCCAGGCTATTTGCTGAAAGGTATGGTGAGTATTTTCAGAAAACACAAAAACACCAAACCAGCGCTGTCCCCATAGGCAACACACAAAATGTAACAGTCTGTATAAAAGTCTATATAAAAAGTTCTACTTTGCTCTAGGTGCTGCAGCTCTCTCAAACATCCACTGGGTGGCAGATTTGATCTGAAACATAAAAAAAAAAGAGAGTGCAAAGCTGCCCTAGTGTGATACTGTTTAATACTAGAATACAAATTCAAATTAGAAAGGGTTACACTCACAAACATGGATCTGAAAATCTCATGTACAGCAAGGTGGATATCTCCTCTCCTGGCCTGATAGGGTTGGCTCCCAAAAATGAGTGATGTGAATGGGGGATGTATAGAGCAGAATCCACTTCCTCTTCATGTCCCACTGTGTGACTCGCGGCCGAGAGTGAATGACTGTGTGAGTAAAGTAACTCCTTCTGACTAGCAGAGCGGTTGCCAAGACAACATGTTTCGGAGGCATGGCCTCCTTCTTCAGGTCACGCCCTTCTTTCCTTTAACCTGCTTTTATATATGAGAAACCTCCCGCCCCTCCCACGGAACAGCCAATGCCTTTCTACAGGTCAGGAGCAAGGAGCTCACAACAGGAACCATATTTAAAGTGCATTTACAGAGGAGAGCGCCTGATAAATAGCAACAACATCCAAACAATTATATATTTACACATTTATTGCTTTTGCTTTAATATAATAAAATTCAAAATAGATATATTGTTTAATTATACTATTTGAAATGCTTAAAAACTTTAAAAATATATATATATATATATATATATATATATATATATATATATATATATATATATATATATATATATATATATTTATATATTAAATATACCTGTGCATTAAAAAAAACCGCACACACACATACACATAAAAAGTAATATAATAAAATAATATAAAATTTGATTTGATTCTCATTAATGTCATTAACCGTATACATGCTTGGAGAACTATTTTAGATTTATTGTGAATTATTATCATATTTTTATAATCATATTTTTACTTAGAATCATCCTTATTATGTTGAGATCATCAGTTTGATTCTAATTTGAAATATTTACTAGGTTTCTGCTAATTCCATATTGTTATTAACCTATTGATGGTATTAATTGATTTTTGATTTCTAAGCATCTGTGCACAATTTCCACCTTTGAATATTCTACATACATATATATTCTCCACATATTCCCATATAATCAATCGATCTGTCAATAAGTATGCAGTTTAGAAGGGTTTATAAATATATCAGATATATCAAATATAGAACGTTATAGTATATATATATATATATATCTATATATATATATATAGATATATATATATATATATCTATATATATATGTATATAGATATATCTATCTATATCTAGATATATCTATCTAGATATAGATATATCTATATCTATATAGATATAGATATAGATATATCTATATATAGATATATAGATATGCAGAACAATATGCCACTTCACATATTAATAATACTTCACATGAGAGTACCTATCTCAAGTTCTTCATTTAACCCATCAGGTGTCATGCTGTTTAGGGTAAAAATTCAAAAAGATTCTCGTTTACATAAACGAGCAAATTCTTCACCTTCAGGGATCAACATGGATATGGACTCAATGCCAAAGAGTTCCAGACTTTCAGTGCTACCCCCATGTTTGTATTTAAAGTGACGTGGGACACTATGTTTTTCTATCTTCTCTATAAGCCTACGGTGTTCACCAAAACGTGTCCGCATGGCACGCACCGTCCTACCAACATAAATAATGGTGAGTATTTTGCAGACCTTGCTTTTTGTCACAAAAATTTGAAAATTGAAAAAAGAAAAAAAAATAAATTTTTCTATTCTTTCTTTGTTTTCAAAAACAAATGAGAGCTGCAAAATACTCACCATGTCTCTCAGCAAATAGCTTGGGGTGTCTACTTTCCAAAATGGGGTCATTTGGGGGGGGGGGGGTTGTGCCATCTTGGCATTTATGGCCTTCAAAACTGTGATAGATAGTGAGGAGTGAAATCAAAACTTTACGCCCTTAGAAATCCTGAAGATGGTGCTTGGGTTTCGGGGCCCCGTACGCGGCCAGGCTCCCAAAAAGTCCCACACATGTGGTATCCCCATATTCAGGAGAAGCAGAAAAATGTATTTTGGGGTGCAATTCCACATATAACCATGGCATGTGTGAGCAATATATCATTTAGTGACAACTTTTTGTACAAATTTTTTTTTTTTGTCATTATTCAATCACTTGGGACAAAAAATTAAATATTCAATGGGCTCAACATGCTTTTCAGCAATTTCCTTGGGGTGTCTACTTTCCAAAATGGCGTCATTTGGGAGAGGAGGGGTTGTACTGCCCTGCCATTTTAGCACCTCAAGAAATGAGATAGGCAGTCATAAACTAAAAGCTGTGTAATTTCCAGAAAATGTACCCTAGTTTGTAAACGCTATAACTTTTGTGAAAACCAATAAATATAAGCTTATTGACATTTTTTTTACCAAAGACATGTGGCTGAATACATTTTGGCCTAAATGTATGACTAAAATTGAGTTTATTGGATTTTCTTATAACAAAAAGTGGAAAATATCATATTTTTTCATAATTTTCTGTCTTTTTCCTTTTATAGCGCAAAAAAAAAAATCACAGGGGCAATCAAATACCATCAAAAGAAAGCTCTATTTGCAGTAAATAGAACAAGCAGCAGCATAAAATGTATATGTTTTCCCTCACATTAATGGTACTTGTGTTCAAAATATTACTGATCAAACTTGAAAATATACTTTTTGTTTTCACATTTTTACTCTTTTTCCTCTTAAAATGCAAATAAACAAGAAAAATTCTCAGCGGACTTTAAGGTCACGAGAAAGCCCCATTTGTCCCCCCAAAAAAACAATAATGTATCAATTCTTTATTATAAGTAATTACAAAGTTATAGACTCATGAACAGACGCATAGCAGAAATGTGAAATATGGTCTGGTCCATAGGGGGTAAACAGGTGTGAGCGCCAAAGTGGTTAAAAGAGGTGTTTATGTAACACCTTTCCAGACTCTGGTAGGGTACGGTCTCATGGAAAACCTAGTTTTGAGGCTTCTGTTAGTCAAGAGAGGGGCAGTGGAGAAGGGGGCCACCTCAGTGATGCATTTCAAAATTTTTTAGTCCTCTGCGCCCAGGGCTGTCAGCTTCCACATTCCATTGGCAGCATCTGAATCATATGTTGGGAGATTATCTAGGGGTGAAAACAGACAGGGAGAGCTTTCCAGTTGACGATCCACTGGATTACTGTGTCATGAGAATAGACCACTGGCCAGAACTTGCCCAGTATGCAATTGAGCTGCTGGGCTGCCCTGCATCCAGCATGCTTTCTGAATGGACATTCAGTGCTGCCAGAGGTTTTGTGACAGATAAGAGAGCGCGTCTGTCCACAGACTTCGTGGACCGGCTGACATATCAAAATCAGACCTGGATTAGCAGCAGCTATCAAGCCCCCAATGCCGATTTAGCTGATTAAGTGCTTTCTGGATCTGGAATCTCTGAAAGACTGTCTAAGCTGCCTAGCTTTGTGGGTGTTTATTTCATCTGGAAGAAATATTTTGGTGTAAGTTTCATGGGCACAATTAACACCCAAGGACCAATTTTTCCTATTTGACAGGTGCATATAACTTCAATTTTTGACAGTAAGGCCAATTCTTGCTTTCATCAAGAGTACCTCTATAGGGTTATGGTGTGCAGGAACCACTGACACCCAAAGACCATTTTTTCTGCACCTGTTTGACAGGTGCATATAATTAAAATTTTGGACAGTAAGGCCAATTCTTGCTTTCATCAAGAGTACCTTATAGGGTTACCGTGTGAAGGCACCACTGACACCCAAAGACCAATTTTTCTGCCACTGTGTGGCCAGGGTATATCATTTAAATTTTTGACAGCGAGGCCAATTCTTGCTTTCATCAAGAGTACCTCTATAAGGTTACGTTGTGAAGGCACCAATGACACACAAAGCCCAATTTTTACGCACCTGTTACTTCTATCCAAAGTCTGTGAAATAGGCACCAGAATTTATCCAAAAAATCTCTAATCTTGTTCCTAGTGGACTAAATTGCACTAACTTGACAAACTTTTTTCATTAATACATGTTCCCCAGGGCAGTACCCGGACCCCCATAACCATTGTATGCCCCAATCAATTTCCAGTTCGGGTCCTATAGACTTCAATGGGATTCATTATTCGGTTCTGAACGTTTGCGATGTTCGAAAGTTCTGCCATGAACCAAACTGGGGGGGGGGGATTTGTTTAGCCTATATCTAATGTACAGTATGTAACATTCTGTCAGTGCTATATAAATACCTTTAATAAGGTTGTTAGGCTTACCTTAGATTTAGTTACATCTTCTTTAATGGAGATAAAGTGCCTTAAAGTATTCATACCCCTTGAAATTTTCCACATTTTGTCATGTTACAACCAAAAATGTAAATGTATTTTATTGGGATTTTATGTGATAGACCAACACAAAGTGGCACATAATTGTGAAGTGGAAGAAAAATGATAAATGGTTTTCAACATTTTTTTACAAATTAAAATGTGAAAAGTGTAGCATGCATTTAAATTCCGCCCCCCTGAGTCAATACTTTGTAGAACCACCTTTCGCTGTAATTTCAGCTGCAAATCATTTTGGATATGTCTCTACCAGCTTTGCACATCTAGAGAGTGAAATTTTTGCCCATTCTTTTTTGCAAAATAGCTCAAGCTCTGTCAGATTGGATGGAGAGCGTCTGTGAACAGCAATTTTCAAGTCTTGAACTGTAGCTCTGGCAGTATGTTTAGGGTCGTTGTCCTGCTGGAAAGTGAACCCCCGCCCCAGTCTCAAGTCTTTTGCAGACTCTAATGGCCCGTACACACGGTCGGACATTGATCGGACATTCCGACAACAAAATCCATGGATTTTTTCCGACGGATGTTGGCTCAAACTTGTTTTGCATACACACGGTCGCACAAAGTTGTCGGAATTTCCAAACGCCAAGAACGCGGTGATGTACACCGCGTACAACGAGACTATAAAATGGCAGTTCAGTACCAAGCGCGGCACCCTTTGGGCTCCTTTTGCTAATCTTGTGTTAATAAAAGTTTGGTGAGAGACGATTCGCGCTTTTTCAGACTCGTGGTTTTCAGATCGTATTTCTGGTGTTCAGTTTGTGCTTGTGGGTTTGTATCTGGTCTTCAGTGCATGCAGCGAGTTACCATTGACTTTATCATTGTGTTCTTGTTCGTTCATTACTGATTTTCAGGTCGCTCTTCACAGGCCTTGCTGTTCTTCAGTGCGTTCTGTTACTTCGTTCTGAGCAGCCGACAGTTTTCTAGCCATGTTGCGTGTACGTACTCATCGTAGAGTTCGTGCTGTGCGGAAGCTTGGTGTTGGGGTCCTTACTTTGACACAAGCCCAGTCCATGAACAGAGCAAGGGGGAGTTCATGGACCAAGAATTGGTTGCTCCAGCATGACCAGTTCTGTCACATGTCTTTGCTCCGTGAGATCCGCGAGAATAATCCTGACGATTTCAGGAACTTTTTCCAGATGACGGACCCCGTTTTTCACCGTTTGTTGGTTTTGCTGACCCCTTATATCAGCAGGCAGGATACCTGCATGAGGCAAGCCATCACTCCGGCGCAGAGGCTAATCGCCACCCTGCGGTACTTGGCGACGGGGAGAAGCCCGCAGGACCTTAAGTTCTCGACAGGCATCTCCCCCCCAGGCTCTGGGGATCATTATCCCAGAGACCTGTTCTGCCATCATCCAGGTCCTGCAGAAGAAGTATATTAAGGTAAGATTTATCCTTTTACATCACATTTTATTGTATTTAATGTTTGTTAATATATTGTATTTCTTTCCTCATTCCCTAATTACCATGATTGTAATATGCTGTGAACGTCCCCTTTGTCCTCATGCATGCTGGATTTTTATGTAATTTTTTTGTCCTTCATACATATTTGCCTTCACTTACCTCCCCAGCATGCTCTCCTGGGCCTATATTCACCTTGTGTAGTCACTTAACAATGTATTTTGTCAGCTCCATAGTAGTGCTTTACCCTAAACAACCCTTAAAATGTGTAAAAATGTGATTTGTGCTTGAAATTCTGGCAGAGTGCCAGAGGCTTTTTTTTTGGGTCCCAAAATCATTTGGAACCCCCCCCCCAACTGCTAACTCAGCTGATACTAATCCTCTATCTATCCTCAATCCTCTACTGCTGACTTTGCCAAACCCATACACACTATATACCCACCTCCTTTGTGGCCTGATTTATGGATGAATTTCCCAAAGCATGTAGTGCAAGGGCCTGCCTGAATACTTTCAAATGGTACTGTTTAAAGTTTTTGTATCCTATTATTATCTTGATAGGTAATAGCAGAATGCAAAAATGTGCTAAAATGTGTAGAGTGTGTATTTATATATTTGTATTATGACACTTCTTACCTGTCCAGTGGGCTGCCAATAGTGTAAGGAGGGGCGTAATACACGTTATTTAGGCATTCATCTCTCAATGAAGTGGAGAGGGTTACCTGTCCAAAACATCTCCCCCCCATAAAATTTATAAAATGGCCCATGAGGGGGGGGGAGGAATCTGATAGGTGGACCTTATACCTTTGTCTTCAAATACTCCCTAAAACAAATGTTATACTGATGTTGGCCAAGAATGTTTGTGTCTAATCTGCTTTCCATGTTTATGTGCAAAATGATTAATTTATTTTCTTGTTTGACTCCACAGTTTCCTTCCAACCCACAGGAATGGCAGACTGTGGCCTCCCACTTTGCCCAGCGGTGGGACTTTCCTAACTGCGGAGGGGCAATTGATGGGAAACACGTCCACATCGTCCCACCACCCAACTCGGAGTCATATTATTACGACTACAAGGGGTTCAATAGTATTGTGATGTTGGCGGTGGTGTCGGCTACTTACGAGTTTCTGTATGTGGACATGGGGAAGAATGGCCGGATGTCAGATGGTGGAGTCATCGCCCACACGGAGTTCTACAGGCATCTCCAGAATGGCAGCTTGGACTTGCCACCTCCAGAAGACAATGCGGAAGGACTCCCATTCGTCTTCGTTGCGGATGAAGCGTTTGCGCTGGGGGACCATCTTATGCAGCCATTCTCTATGAGGACCCTCACCCCGGACCAGAGGGTTTTTAATTACCGGCTGGCCAGAGCCAGAAGAGTGGTGGAGAACACATTTGGAATAATGGCCAGCCGGTTCCGCCTATTTCTTACACCGATACACATAGCGGAATATAAACTCAATCACATCATCCTGGCTTGCTGTGTTCTCCACAACTTTTTAAGGAGAAATTCTGTGAATTATGCTGGCTCAGTTGGGCCTGAAGCCAGAATTAATCTCAATGAACCAACCCTGACGGCGCTTGAAGCTGGCCATCCTGGCTTGCCCCCCCCAGAGTGCCCGCGATGTCCCTATAAGATACATGGAATACTTTGCGGGTAAGGGGGCCATCAATATGCCAGACAATGTCTGAGACATTTTTTAAATGAAAACATTTTTTAAACTGAACAAATATTTGCTTAGATTTACTGCTTGTCTTTCTTTTAGCTGACCCTGACTGAAATTTGGGGAGTCGTGAAAATGGCGTGATTGTGTAAAATTATAAAGCACTGTTGGGTGTTATTTACTAAAGGCAAAGACACTTTGTACTACAAGTGCACTTGAGACTGCACAGAAACTACACTTGTAGTGCAAAATGGATTTGCCTTTAGTAAATAACCCCCATTGTCACTGAAAACACCAATTTTACAACAAAAAATGCTTTTGAGCATTGAAAGAAGAAGCCACACATTGTTGATTCTCAATCTTTTTAATCAAAGCACAATCACATGTGCATTTATAAAAGGTTTTTAAAACATACCAACATGTTTGTTGTATAACAATATGTTAGGTCACATTAAAAGTAGAAATTTCCTTTTAAGGTAAAACAGGCATGTTTAAAACCAACACAAAATACACAACCCTGGAACTTACAAAGTTCAACTTTTGTAGAAATTGAAGGCAATATCAGACATGAGTATTTATAAACTGTGTTTGATATTGCGTTCAGCAGATGGGGTGATGTCACCCCTGGAAAAGCTAAATTTTGAAGATGTACACAAATTGCCGAATGTCAACATGTGCTAGCTGCCATCATGGGGGATCAATGGACGTGTTTTGTGGGTGCAATCCCTTCCTCTCAGCTACTTTATTATTGAGGAAGGGGTTGCACCCCCAAAATGCATACATTGATCTCCCGTGATGGCAGATAGCACATGTTGACACACTGTGTGCATCGTCAAATTTGGCTTTTCTATAATATGTCAAAAAATGTGCAAAAAATTTTCAGGAAAAAAAGCAGAAATAAGTAAGGGATTTCGAGGGGTTTTAAACTCTCCCTAAAACATCAATGATGTTCTTCATTTTGTTTTGAACATCATTGATGTTTTGCTTGATGTTTTCCAAGTCCCTATTACACCCCATGATCTCCCCGATCAGGATCTGGGTACTTTCACTGGTGAAATGACCTTCATCCACAACATCACAATCACCTAAAAATATAGGAAAAAAAACACACCATGTATTATAAATATGCCGTCATCCATCTCTTACCTGAGCCTGTGGTCGCAGACACTCACCTGTTGTGGTGACAATTTCCACCACGTCTCCCTCCTCCTCCTCCTGTTGTGTTTGTGGGATTTCCCCTTCTTCCTGAGGCAGAGGGTCTGTGGTCTTCTCTGATGAGTGGTGTCCTCCGAGTCTTTTCTCTCCTATGTAAAAAAAAAAAATAGGTATACTTAGCACACAGATATTTTATGACAGAAATAGGAATATGGAACATTGCTTGGAAGTGGGGTACAATTGTCTGTTTTGGCAGAGTTCCAAGATGGAGAAATATTTTTTCACTTTGTCAAGCTTGAATACTTACCTGTTTTGTACAAGCTTCGAAGATGGAGACACCCCTATAGTACACACTGGAGCACCTGTGTGGGCCCCCTAATAAAAAGGGTGTTCTTGTGTCCCACACTAGTGATCCAGCGTCCAGATGTGTAAACAGCTGCTGAGTGGCCTCTCCTTACACAGAATCTAGTTTGCATTTCATTCTAGTTACAAACCCATCTAGACACCAAAATTATTTTAAGAGAAGTAGGCCAGAAAAAATGTATTGAAATGTATTTGGACAAAACATGGTGTTTTATTGGCCAAACGAATAATGTTTCCTACAAACAAATTATGTGTCCATGAACATGAAAGTTGCCAATTTAAACTGTACAAAAGTAAAGAAAAGCACATGGAGCAGCATAAACATAATAAAAATATAGAATAGGAACACAGGACAACTACTTACTTTTTTTCAGCACTCTCCTGATCCTTCTATACTGATCGTGCTCCCTGATTTTGAGGTCCGACCACCGCTTCCTCAGTTGATCCTCCTCCTCGTTGCTGTAATTAGCACGCACCTGCTCTGTCTCCGCCATGTGCTCTTCTCCACTGCGCCGAACGAGAAGGGGCGGGGAATAGACTAGAAAGAACGTCAGGGGCGTGCGGCGTTTCATGCATGCGCAGTGTATATAAAGCGTAACACGCGTGCATAGTACGTACGATCTGTGAGCGGAGGAAGGAGTATTGGAAGCGCCGATCGTGATAACGAAGATAATATTTAAACTTGGGCCTATACTGCTTAGAGATTGAGGCCTATATTGGGACAAGATAAGGAGACTTTAGCCTGACATTAGGGTTTGTCTTGTGTTGTGTCTTGCAGAGAAAACTTTATCCCCATATTCATTGATATGTTCAGGGAGCTGCCCTGTTTGTGGCAGGTAAACCACCCACATTATAAGAATCAAACAAAGAGGAAGGCAGCGCTGGATAAATTGCTGGAATTTGTGAAGCCGGTGATCCCCACGGCAGACATCACCTATTTGAAGATCCTAATTGGTGGCATGAGGAGCACTTATCTAAGGGAGCACAAGAAGGTCCAAGATTCCCTGAGATCAGCGGCTGCAGATGCCATTTATGTACCCAGGCTGTGGTACTATGACAGACTGCATTTTCTGGCAGGCCAGACTGAACCCAGGCCAGCACTCTCCACTAGGGATGAGCTTCGTGTTCAAGTTGAACCCATGTTCGACTCGAACATCGGCTGTTCGATCGTTCGCCGAATTGCGAACGATATGGGCCGTTCGCGCCAAATTCGTGTGGCGCGTCACGGCCCATAATTTACTGCGGCATCGCAGTGCATTGCTGGATGATGATTGGCCAAGCATGCACTATGCTTGGCCAATCACAGCGCCATTGGTAGAGAGAGCTGTAATTGGCCAAAGCCAGGGTGGCTTTGGCCAATTATGGCTCAGGGGGTTTAGAACACGCCCCACACAATATAAGGCCGCCTGCACGACGGCCCTGTGTAGTGTGTTCCGGCGTGCTGAGAGATAGAGAGAGAGACAGTGTCATTTCATTGAGTTAGCTAGATTAGGCAGGACAGTAAGTGAGTTAGCTGCACTTACAGTGTATTGTGTATATATATGCATCCCAGGTGTTGCATATATATATACACTGTATTCAGTTTAGCTAGATCCGTTCCTGTTATCTTCCTACTGACAGGCAGGCTTGTCTTGTTACAGTATTTATAGCTACCTGAAGAAAATTGTTGGTGTTCTTTTGATTCTATTAGTACCACAGTCAGGCAGCTAGACTATTTACAGTTAGTGGTAAATATAGAAAATTAGGAGAAACCGCGCTAATAAACCAAAATAATCAATTAATATGCAAAAGCTGCAATCCCCACAAAAAACATCAATTGTGAATAAACATAGGAAAAAATACGGGGCTGCGCTAATACCTGTGTACCTTAATATAAAATCTACAGTGAGAAGATATTTATATAATGGCTATATATAAACCAAAGATAATGTGCAAACATTAAATGGTGATATAAAAAAGTCCCATCAAGTGAAACATCAAATATAATAACTAAGTGAGTCCAAATCACCAACAGAAACCAAAAAAAGTCCAAGTGATGATTGGTATTAATCCGTGACAGCAAGGGAGGGTCCACCACCAGAAAATGGAAGGGGTTGCTCCTTACCAGATGGCCATGACCCCCCACCACAGAGGATCACAGCAAGCAGAAATCTTTAAAAACCAGAATTTAGGAACTGCCAACGATGTCCACCAGAGGTCCTCTCATCATCAGCCATACCAACGAACCCATGGCAAAGATACCATAAAACATAGGGGAAGCTCACATAGTGTAAAACTGATAAATTTATTTTGAATAAAAACAAGTAACAAAAATGCACACTTACAAAGCGTGATGTAGTAAACAGCCTTAAGTCCGGCTCCGTGGCCACTGGAGCTCGGACAAACCCGTCCTGCTGGAATGCGGTTTGCTTGGGGGTGACGTCAGCGCATCGTCTGGCTCCGCCCTACGCGTTTCATGACATCATCACGTCTTCCAGGGGCACAGGCGGCGCGCTGCGTCACCTCCCTTAAATAATCCCAGAACCAAACCAAGCCTCGCTATGGATCGCTGCACACTATGGGCGACCAAATACCACCACAGACACTTCCAGCATCCGGGTACGTTCCACAGCGTGAGCGATCAGCAGAGGCTGCATACCTAAGGCAGTCTATGTGGACCAATGCATGTTCATACAAGCCCGTACGCTCAAACAGCAGATCCGGACATAAACACTGTGCAAATGCACATCATGCCTGATAAATGTATAAAACAAAATATGAAGTGAACAGAAGGGGGTAAACCATTCTAACACGTCTTAACAGTATTAAAACCCTGGTTGGTAACAGGAACTCTAAGCTGTATGGTTTAACCCAATACAAACATAGAGACCCACGATATCTGTTTGATAAATAAAAAAGGACTGTAAAAGGAGGAATTGGGGATGTAAATATCCCCATTCCTCCATCTTTGTATCTAAACCTCGGAAATATCAAAATCAATGAATCGTGGTCTCTAATCTGCCTCGCCCAAATGGGTACAGCAGCGCCACCTAGTGGTAGAATCCTACAAACCCATTGAGTGACAAACATCATTTTTCTGATTTTTTTTAAAAAATAATCAAAAATCGTAATGAAGCTGAATTGACTTATAGTCGGTGGATTGGAGCTGTGGAAAGAGGGGTCTCTCAAGGGACCACTATCCAGTTGCCCCAAAAACTAGAAATTCATCACCAACTACAACCTCTAAAAACCGGAAGTGGGGTAATATGCTGATTGTCCAGAGGAAGACTGCTAAACTAGCTCGTCTGGACGAGGAGATTAAGACCGTTAAAGAAAAATTGACACCCTCGGTTGCTAGTGATGAATATAGGGAATGCTCCAAAACCCTACTCAAAACACTAGAGAAGGAAGAGAGAGACCAAAAGGTCAAAAAAAAGAAAAAATATCTGAGAGACAAGGAGGACTATCAGGTGGGTCTAGTCTTTGTCTGGCAGAAGAAACTTGCCTCAGAACAAGTAGGTGATATGGCTATGGATACACAACCGGCCAATGGGGAGGGTGCAATACCCAGACTGAAACCTACTCCCGTTCAAGTGGAGAGGGGGTATCAACACTCCCCCATGAGGAATATACCCAATAGAAATGGTAATAGGAAGAACAATAGGAACAAGGGTAAAACCACTGTACCTACATCTATGCATCCATATTCAGATGTACCTTCCAACATGTACAATAATCACTATGATTATAATCACTCTAATCAGTCCAACCATCAGAGGGTTAATTCCCCACGTCCATGGGGTACCCCAATGGGTGGACCGAGACCAGGTGTCTCTCAACGTCAACCTGGCCCTAATTTTAATAATTATACTCACTATCCAGCTCAGAATGGGGATTTTGGGTCTAATATCCCTACTCGGAATCGGTTTTTCCCTCTTTCTGATTCCGAGGCCCCGGGTTTTTATGATCAACACCCCCAGAGTTATACTTATAACGAAACTGAGCTGAACAGGAGTTCCTACCATCCTGCAAGGTATGGAGGCAGTTATGACCAACCCAGACCGAACCCTAAACCACAAGAGGTACAGGGTAGTTCCAATTGGGGTTTTTCCAGGACCAACCAGGGCCAAAAAAGGCCGGGAGAACGAAAAGAGGAGCCAGAGGGGGGGAGGCGGGCCCAACAAACCAAAAAGAAGGCGCCCTTAGGCACCGGAGTGTTTAATTTGAGCAAACAGACATTGACGGATTCTGAACTACAGCTACTAGATAAGGGTTTGAAGTTTGCTCCGCCTAGGAGCCTGAGCAAATTTCAAACCTATATGGACATACACAAATATATACGTAAAATCAATATCAAGAGGTATATATTAAATAATCCTATTACAAGTAATGCTAGTGGTGACTCAGGTTACAGGCACTCGGGTCTTGCCAATGCCTCACTTTTCAACCCCCCAGGCTCTCTTGCTCCAGCTATCAAAACATTTAAAGAAGTTGTATTGAGAGATTTGGAATGTATTAGGGTCAACAAAACAAAAATGAGGGGGAATCTGGAAGTAGGTCTAGAATCTCTATGTAACAACAAGTCTCTGGTTATCCGCCCCGCGGATAAAGGTGGGGGGATAGTCATCCTTGACCGGAGTGACTATCTGGAGGAGATGCATCGGATCGTTGATGACCCGGATACATACACTCCCCTCACCAGGGACCCTGTTGTTAAGTATAAGAAAGAACTTGAGGTGATAGTGGATAGAGGATACCGTCAGGGGATCCTCGACAAAAGGGAAAGACTCTTTTTAGTGCCGAGTGCTCCTCGCACCCCGGTAATTTATTATCTCCCCAAGGTCCATAAAAGCCTCACTCGCCCCCCGGGACGGCCGATTGTCAGTGGTATTGATTCGGTTACGTCCCGGGTGGGCAAGTACATAGATCATTTCCTTCAGCCTCTAGTCGAGAAGGTTCCGTCCTTCATCAAGGATACCACACAGGTCATAAATATGCTGTCTCATGTTGTGTGGAAGCCGGGTATAAGGTTGGTCACAGCTGATGTGACCTCACTCTACACCATCATACCCCACGATTTGGGGTTTGAGGCAGTAGATATGTATCTGACCCGGGATTCTGACCTTGTTCCACCCCAAAGACACTTCATCATGGAGTTGCTCCACTACGCCGCGAGCCACAATTATTTTTGGTTCGACCATCAATTTTTTCGTCAAGATAGGGGCGTGGCCATGGGGGCAAAATATGCCCCCAGCTTGGCCAATCTATTTATGGCCAAGTGGGAGGAGGACGTCGTTAAGGCCTGGGATAGACCTCAGGTGGTCTTGTGGGCCAGATACATCGACAACGTCCTCCTCTTATGGGATGGCAGCGAGGCAGAGCTTGAGGACTTCATGTTGTTTCTGAACGAGAACGATAGGGGTATTAAATTGACTTTCGAGACCAGCACAATAGAGATCAGCTTCCTTGACCTTAAGATTAGGGTCCAGGGAGATAAACTGGTGACGTCCACCCATTTTAAGGCTACAGATAAAAACTCTTTCATTCCCTTAGATAGTTGTCATTACGAACCTTGGTTGAAAGCGGTCCCTTTAGGGCAGTATACACGCCTTCAGGGGAACTGCACGGAAATTGAGACTTTTGACAACCAAGCAACCATCTTAACTGAGAGGTTTATTGAGAAGGGATACGATCAAATTGAATTATTAAAATCATTGGAAAGAGTAAGGGACAGAGATAGATCCCTGTTATTGGGTACAGGTCAACGTCAGGAGGTTAAGGGTGATTTCAGTTTACCTTTTTATCACCACATTCTCTACCCAACATCGCCAGATCAAGGACCTCATAAAGAAACACTGGCATATTTTGACCATGGACCCTGTTTTAAGCTCAATTTTACCCAAAAATCCTCGCATTGTATTTAAGTGTGCATCTACATTGGGGAATAAAATCGCCCCAACGGTGCAGGACCCACCCGTTATTAACCCTTTCATGACTAAGCCTATTTTTGAAATTTGGTGTTTACAAGTTAAAATCCATATTTTTTGCTAGAAAATTACTTAGAACCCCCAAACATTATATATATTTTTTTAGCAAAGAATCTAGAGAATAAAATGACGATTGTTGCAATATTTTTTATCACACGGTATTTGTGCAGCGGTGTTTTAAACGCAAATTTTTGGAAAAGTGACACTTTCATGAATTTTAAAAAATCCAAACAGTAAAGTTACCCCAATTTTTTTGTATAATGTGAAAGATGATGTTACGCCGAGTAAATAGATACCAAACATGTCACCCTTTATAATTGCACGCACTCGTGGAATGGCGACGAACTACGGTACCTTTGAATTTCCATAGGCGACGCTTTAAAAAAATTTTACGGTTACCAGGTTTGAGCTACAGAGGAGGTCTAGGGCTAGAATTATTGCTCTCGCTCTGACGATCGCGGCGATACCTCACATGTGTGGTTTGAACACCGTTTACATATGCGGGCGCGACTTCCGTATGCGTTTTCTTCGCTGCGCGAGCTCGCGGGGACAGGGGCACTTTAAAAAATTTTTTTTTTTTTTTTTTTATTTAATTTATTTATTTTTGTACTTTATAAATTGTGTTTAAATTTTTTTTTTTTTTTTTTTACTTTTATTGCTGTCACAAGCAATGTAAACATCCCTTGTGACAGTAATAGGTGGTGACAGGTACTCTTTATGGAGAGATCGGGGGTCTAAAAGACCCCCCATCCCTCCTTTACACTTCAAAGTATTCAGATCGCCGAAAACGGCGATTCTGAATACTGTGTACTTTTTTAAATTCGGCGCCATTGGCAGCCGAGTAAACGGGAAGTGACGTCATGACGTCGCTTCCGCATTTACAAGAAGAAGGCTGGAACGAAGCCGCTCGCAGCTTCGTTCCAGTCCGCCCCCAGCCGCCGAAGGCAGCGGACCGGACACCGGGCCTCCCGATCGCACGGGAGGCCCGGTAACAGCGGCGGGAGGCGGCGGGAGGGGGGGGATGTCCCCTCCCGCTCCTCCGGTATAACAACCGAGCGGCTTTTAGCCGCATCGGTTGTTATATTCGGGTAGCCGATCGCCCGCTGAAAACAACGGTACCGGGATGATGCCTGCAGCTGCGGGCATCATCCCGGTATAACCCCGGAAAGCCGAGGACGCATATATGCGTTCGGTCGGCGGGAAGGGGTTAATAGATCCTTTTTTCATGACCTTATAGGGTACTACAAATGTGGGAACTGTCAAGTTTGTTCCCTCAACAGCTGTAGGGGTAGGAAAATCTGTCAATTCACGTCTACTAGCACCTCACGGGCCTATCAGGTTAAACCTTTTATAACCTGTACCACTGAGGGGTCATTTATCTTATACAATGCCCCTGCGGATTGCAATATGTGGGCAGGACCAAGAGAGCCCTTAAGGTCAGGTTGGCCGAACATGTTGGCAATATGCGCAGGGGTTTTGATAAACACCCCGTATCGAGGCATTTCGATGAGGTACATGCCAGGGACCCCTCCAACACTCTGTACGTTGCGATAGACAAATATAGACCACATTGGAGGGGGAGTTCGCTGGTGAGGGAAATCTCCAAATGTGAAATGTCCTGGATTTATAGACTAAAGACTTATGCCCCTTTTGGATTAAATGTAGATACAGACGTTAATGCGTTTATCAATAATTCTTAATGCATTTATATATCTGTATCTATAGGACCAGAGTGCACGCTATATGCATATAACCATTTGCTGTATATTTTATGTATGGCACTGGCAGCTTTGACCAGCCATTTCATATTTTTTAACTTTTATTAGTTAAGGTTATTTTAAAGATTCACTGATTATTACAATTTGTTTTATCTTTACCCCCTTTTTTTTTTTGTTTGTGATTCCCACAATATCTGATTGATGTTTTTTATATTGAATGGGGACATACTGACTATGCAGTCCCTAACATAGGCATCTGTAGCACTTTTTGACACATCCACTAGATGGCGCTACTCAATAATGGTGGGGTTTGTTGGTTGGGGACCACAATCAGCATATTACCCCACTTCCGGTTTTTAGAAGTTGTAGTTGGTGATGAATTTCTAGTTTTTGGGGCAACTGGATAGTGGTCCCTTGAGGGACCCCTCTTTCCACAGCTCCAATCCACCGACTATAAGTCAATTCAGCTTCATTACGATTTTTGATTATTTTTTTAAAAAATCAGAAAAATGATGTTTGTCACTCAATGGGTTTGTAGGATTCTACCACTAGGTGGCGCTGCTGTACCCATTTGGGCGAGGCAGATTAGAGACCACGATTCATTGATTTTGATATTTCCGGTCTCTAAAATCTAGGTTTAGATACAAAGATGGAGGAATGGGGATATTTACATCCCCAATTCCTCCTTTTACAGTCCTTTTTTATTTATCAAACAGATATCGTGGGTCTCTATGTTTGTATTGGGTTAAACCATACAGCTTAGAGTTCCTGTTACAAACCAGGGTTTTAATACTGTTAAGACGTGTTAGAATGGTTTACCCCCTTCTGTTCACTTCATATTTTGTTTTATACATTTATCAGGCATGATGTGCATTTGCACAGTGTTTATGTCCGGATCTGCTGTTTGAGCGTACGGGCTTGTATGAACATGCATTGGTCCACATAGACTGCCTTAGGTATGCAGCCTCTGCTGATCGCTCGCGCTGTGGAACGTACCCGGATGCTGGAAGTGTCTGTGGTGGTATTTGGTCGCCCATAGTGTGCAGCGATCCATAGCGAGGCTTGGTTTGGTTCTGGGATTATTTAAGGGAGGTGACGCAGCACGCCGCCTGTGCCCCTGGAAGACATGATGATGTCACGAAACGCGTAGGGCGGAGCCAGACAACGCGCTGACGTCACCCCCAAGCAAACCGCATTCCAGCAGGACGGGTTTGTCCGAGCTCTGGTGGCCACGGAGCCGGACTTAAGGCTGTTTACTACATCACGCTTTGTAAGTGTGCATTTTTGTTACTTGTTTTTATTCAAAATAAATTTATCAGTTTTACACTATGTGAGCTTCCTCTATGTTTTATGGTATCTTTGCCATGGGTTCGTTGGTATGGCTGATGATGAGAGGACCTCTGGTGGACATCGTTGGCAGTTCCTAAATTCTGGTTTTTAAAGATTTCTGCTTGCTGTGATCCTCTGTGGTGGGGGGTCATGGCCATCTGGTAAGGAGCAACCCCTTCCATTTTCTGGTGGTGGACCCTCCCTTGCTGTCTAGGATTAACCACTTGACGACCGCCTCACGCCGATTTACGTCGGCAAGGTGGCACGGACAGGCAAAATCACGTACATATACGTGATTTGCCTTCCGCGGGTGGGGGGTCCGATCGGACCCCCCCCCGGTGCCCGAGGCAGTCGTCTTTTGTCCAGCGGCGATCAGAGGTGAGGGGGAGGCCATCCGCTCGTGGCCCCCCCCTCGCGATCGCCGCCGGCCAATCACATCATTCCTTTGCTGCTGTATGCTAAACAGCAGCAAAGGAAATGATGTCATCTCTCCTCGGCTCGGTAATTTCCGTTCCGGCCCGAGGAGAGAAGACAGGTATGTGAGTGCACCAACACTACACTACACAGAAGAACATGCCAGGCACACTAAACACCCCGATCGCCCCCCGATCCCCCCCCAATCACCCCCCCCCCCTGTCACAAACTGACACCAGCAGTTTTTTTTTTTTTTTTTTCTGTTTACTGCATTGGTGTCAGTTTGTGACAGTTACAGTGTTGGGACAGTTAGTATTACCCCCCTTTAGGTCTAGGATACCCCCCTAACCCCCCCTAATAAAGTTTTAACCCCTTGATCACCCCCTGTCACCAGTGTCGCTAAGCGATCATTTTTCTGATCGCTGTATTAGTGTCGCTGGTGACGCTAGTTAGGGACCCAAATATTTAGGTTCGCCGTCAGCGTTTTATAGCGACAGGGACCCCCATATACTACCGAATAAATGTTTTAACCCCTTGATTGCCCCCTAGTTAACCCTTTCACCACTGATCACCGTATAACTGTTACGGGTGACGCTGGTTAGTTTGTTTATTTTTTATAGTGTCAGGGCACCCGCCGTTTATTACCGAATAAAGGTTTAGCCCCCTGATCACCCAGCGGTGATATGCGTCGCCCCAGGCAGCGTCAGATTAGCGCCAGTACCGCTAACGCCCACGCACGCAGCATACACCTCCCTTAGTGGTATAGTATCTGTACGGATCAATATCTGATCCGATCAGATCTATACTAGCGTCCCCAGCAGTTTAGGGTTCCCAAAAACGCAGTGTTAGCGGGATCAGCCCAGATACCTGCTAGCACCTGCGTTTTGCCCCTCCGCCCAGCCCACCCAAGTGCAGTATCGATCGATCACTGTCACTTACAAAACACTAAACGCATAACTGCAGCGTTCGCAGAGTCAGGCCTGATCCCTGCGATCGCTAACAGTTTTTTTGGTAGCATTTTGGTGAACTGGCAAGCACCAGCCCCAGGCAGCGTCAGGTTAGCGCCAGTAGCGCTAACACCCACGCACGCACCGTACAGCTCCCTTAGTGGTATAGTATCTGATCGGATCAATATCTGATCCGATCAGATCTATACTGTTGTCCCCAGCAGTTTAGGGTTCCCAAAAACGCAGTGTTAGCGGGATCAGCCCAGATATCTGCTAGCACCTGCGTTTTGCCCCTCCGCCCGGCCCAGCCCAGCCCAGCCCACCCAAGTGCAGTATCGATCGATCACTGACACTTACAAAAAACTAAATGCATAACTGCAGCGTTCGCAGAGTCAGGCCTGATCCCTGCGATCGCTAACAGTTTTTTTGGTAGTATTTTGGTGAACTGGCAAGCACCAGCCCCAAGCAGCGTCAGATTAGCGCCAGTACCGCTAACACCCACGCACGCACCGTACACCTCCCTTAGTGGTATAGTATCTGAACGGATCAATATCTGATCCGATCAGATCTATACTGGTGTCCCCAGCAGTTTAGGGTTCCCAAAAACGCAGTGTTAGCGGGATCAGCCCAGATACCTGCTAGCACCTGCATTTTGCCCCTCCGCTCGGCCCAGCCCACCCAAGTGCAGTATCGATCGATCACAGTCACTTACAAAACACTAAACGCATAACTGCAGCGTTCGCAGAGTCAGGCCTAATCCCTGTGATCGCTAACAGTTTTTTTGGTAGCTTTTTATTGAACTGGCAAGCGCCAGCGGCCTAGTACACCCCGGTCGTAGTCAAACCAGCACTGCAGTAACACTTGGTGACGTGGCGAGTCCCATAAGTGCAGTTCAAGCTGGTGAGGTGGCAAGCACAAGTAGTGTCCCGCTGCCACCAAGAAGACAAACACAGGCCCGTCGTGCCCATAGTGCCCTTCCTGCTGCATTCGCCAATCCTAATTGGGAACCCACCGCTTCTGCAGCGCCCATACTTCCCCCATTCACATCCCCAACCAAATGCAGTCGGCTGCATGAGAGGCATTTTCTTTATGTCCTCCCGAGTACCCCTACCCAACGAACCCCCAAAAAAGATGTCGTGTCTGCAGCAAGCGCGAATATAGGCGTGACACCCTCTATTATTGTCCCTCCTGTCCTGACAATCCTGGTCTTTGCATTGGTGAATGTTTTGAACGCTACCATTCATTAGTTGAGTATTAGCGTAGGGTACAGCATTGCACAGACTAGGCACACTTTCACAGGGTCTCCCAAGATGCCATCGCATTTTGAGAGACCCGAACCTGGAACCGGTTACAGTTATAAAAGTTAGTTACAAAAAAAGTGTAAAAAAAAAAATATATATAAAATAAAAAAAAATAGTTGTCGTTTTATTGTTCTCTCTCTCTCTATTCTCTCTCTCTTGTTCTGCTCTTTTTTACTGTATTCTATTCTGCAATGTTTTATTGTTATTATGTTTTATCATGTTTGCTTTTCAGGTATGCAATTTTTTATTCTTTACCGTTTACTGTGCTTTATTGTTAACCATTTTTTTGTCTTCAGGTACGCCATTCACGACTTTGAATGGTTATACCAGAATGATGCCTGCAGGTTTAGGTATCATCTTGGTATCATTCTTTTCAGCCAGCGGTCGGCTTTCATGTAAAAGCAATCCTAGTGGCTAATTAGCCTGTAGACTGCTTTTACAAGCCGTGGGAGGGAAAGCCCCCCCCCCACCATCTTCCGTGTTTTTCTCTGGCTCTCCTGTCTCAACAGGGAACCTGAGAATGCAGCCGGTGATTCAGCCAGCTGACCATAGAGCTGATCAGGGACCAGAGTGGCTCCAAACATCTCTATGGCCTAAGAAACCGGAAGCTACAAGCATTTTATGACTTAGATTTCGCCGGATGTAAATAGCGCCATTGGGAAATTGGGGAAGCATTTTATCACACCGATCTTGGTGTCATCAGATGCTTTGAGGGCAGAGGAGAGATCTAGGGTCTAATAGACCCCAATTTTTTCAAAAAAGAGTACCTGTCACTACCTATTGCTATCATAGGGGATATTTACATTCCCCGAGATAACAATAAAAATGATTAAAAAAAAAAAAAAAAATGAAAGGAACAGTTTAAAAATAAGATAAAAAAGCAAAAAAATAATAAAGAAAAAAAAAAAAAGCACCCCTGTCGCCCCCTGCTCTCGCGCTAAGGCGAACGCAAGCGGCGGTCTGTCGTCAAACGTAAACAGCAATTGCACCATGCATGTGAGGTATCGCCGCGAAGGTCAGATCGAGGGCAGTAATTTTTGCAGTAGACCTCCTCTGTAAATCTAAAGTGGTAACCTGTAAAGGCTTTTAAAGGCTTTTAAAAATGTATTTATTTTGTTGCCACTGCACGTTTGTGCGCAATTTTAAAGCATGTCATGTTTGGTATCCAGGTACTCGGCCTAAGATCATCTTTTTTATTTCATCAAACATTTGGGCAATATAGTGTGTTTTAGTGCATTAAAATTTAAAAAAGTGTGTTTTTTCCCCAAAAAATGCGTTTGAAAAATCGCTGCGCAAATACTGTGTGAAAAAAAAAAATTAAACACCCACCATTTTAATCTGTAGGGCATTTGCTTTAAAAAAATATATAATGTTTGGGGGTTCAAAGTAATTTTTTTGCAAAAAAAAATAACTTTTTCATGTAAACAATGAGTGTCAGAAAGGGTTTTGTCTTCAAGTGGTTAGAAGAGTTGGTGATGTGTGACATAAGCTTCTAAATGTTGTGCATAAAATGCCAGGACAGTTCAAAACCCCCCCAAATGACCCCATTTTGGAAAGTAGACACCCCAAGCTATTTGCTGAGAGGCATGTCGAGTCCATGGAATATTTTATATTGCGACACAAGTTGCGGGAAAGAGACAAATTTTTTTTTTTTTTTGCACAAAGTTATCACTAAATGATATATTGCTCAAACATGCCATGGGAATATGTGAAATTACACCCCAAAATACATTCTGCTGCTTCTCCTGAGTACGGGGATACCACATGTGTGAGACTTTTTGGGAGCCTAGCCACGTACGGGACCCCGAAAACCAAGCACCGCCTTCAGGCTTTCTAAGGGCATGAATTTTTGATTTCACTCTTCACTGCCTATCACAGTTTCGGAGGCCATGGAAAGCCCAGGTGGCACAAAACCCCCCCAAATGACCCCATTTTGTAAAGTAGACACCCAAAGCTATTTGCTGAGAGGTATAGTGAGTATTTTGCAGACCTCACTTTTTGTCACAAAGTTTTGAAAATTGAAAAAAGAAAAAAAAAAAGTTTTTTCTTGTCTTTCTTCATTTTCAAAAACAAATGAGAGCTGCAAAATACTCACCATGCCTGTCAGCAAATTGCTTGGGGTGTCTACTTTCCAAAATGGGGTCATTTGGGGGGGTTTTGTGCCACCTGGGCATTCCATGGCCTCCGAAACTGTGATAGGCAGTGAAGAGTGAAATCAAAAATTTTCACCCTTAGAAATCCTGAAGGCGGTGCTTGGTTTTCGGGGCCCCGTACGCGGCTAGGCTCCCAAAAAGTCCCACACATGTGGTATCCCCATACTCAGGAGAAGCAGCTAAATGTATTTTGGGGTGCAATTCCACATATGCCCATGGCCTGTGTGAGCAATATATCATTTAGTGACAACTTTGTGCAAAAAAAAAAAAAAAAAAAAAAAAAGTGTCACTTTCCCGCAACTTGTGTCAAAATATAAAATATTCCATGGACTCAATATGCCTCTCAGCAAATAGCTTGGGGTGTCTACTTTCCAAAATGGGTCATTTGGGGGGGTTTTGTGCCACCTGGGCATTCCATGGCCTCCGAAACTGTGATAGGCAGTGAAGAGTGAAATCAAAAATTTACACCCTTAGAAATCCTGAAGGCGGTGCTTGGTTTTCGTGGCCCCGTACGCGGCTAAGCTCCCAAAAAGTCCCACACATGTGGTATCCCCATACTCAGGAGAAGCAGCTGAATGTATTTTGGGGTGCAATTCCACATAGGCCCATGGCCTGTGTGAGCAATATATCATTTAGTGACAACTTTTTGTAAATATTTTTTTTTTTTTTTGTCATTATTCAATCACTTGGGACAAAAAAAATAAATATTCAATGGGTTCAACATGCCTCTCAGCAATTTCCTTGGGGTGTCTACTTTCCAAAATGGGGTCATTTGGGGGGAGTTTGTACTGCCCTGCCATTTTAGCATCTCAAGAAATGACATAGGCAGTCATAAACTAAAAGCTGTGTAAATTACAGAAAATGTACCCTAGTTTGTAGACGCTATAACTTTTGCGCAAACCAATAAATATATGCTTATTGACATTTTTTTTACCAAAGACATGTGGCCGAATACATTTTGGCCTAAATGTATGACTAAAATTTAGTTTATTGGATTTTTTTTATAACAAAAAGTAGAAAATATCATTTTTTTTCAAAATTTTCGGTCTTTTTCCGTTTATAGCGCAAAAAATAAAAACTGCAGAGGTGATCAAATACCATCAAAAGAAAGCTCTATTTGTGGGAAGAAAAGGACACAAATTTCGTTTGGGTACAGCATTGCATGACCGCGCAATTAGCAGTTAAAGCGACGCAGTGCCAAATTGGAAAAAGACCTCTGGTCCTTAGGCAGCATAATGGTCCGGGGCTCAAGTGGTTAATACCAATCATCACTTGGACTTTTTTTGGTTTCTGTTGGTGATTTGGACTCACTTAGTTATTATATTTGATGTTTCACTTGATGGGACTTTTTTATATCACCATTTAATGTTTGCACATTATCTTTGGTTTATATATAGCCATTATATAAATATCTTCTCACTGTAGATTTTATATTAAGGTACACAAGTATTAGCGCAACCCCGTATTTTTTCCTATATTTACAGTTAGTGTAGTGCGTCCTGCTCACAGTGTTCAGCTAAAACTACAAGTTAGTGTAGTGAGACCTCTGTACAGTGTTCAGCTAAAGCTACAAGTTAGTGTAGTGCGTCCTGCCCACAGTGTTCAGCTAAAACTACAAGTTAGTGTAGTGAGATCTCTGCACAGTGTTCAGCTAAAGCTACAAGTTAGTGTAGTGCGTCCTGCTCACAGTGTTCAGCTAAAACTACAAGTTAGTGTAGTGAGACCTCTGCACAGTGTTCAGCTAAAGCTACAAGTTAGTGTAGTGCTCCTGCTCACAGTGTTCAGCTAAAACTACAAGTTAGTATAGTGAGACCTCTGCACAGTGTTCATCTAAAGCTACAAGTTAGTGTAGTGCGTCCTGCTCACAGTGTTCAGCTAAAACTACACGTTAGTGTAGTGAGACCTCTGCACAGTGTTCAGCTAAAGCTACAAGTTAGTGTAGTGCGTCCTGCTCACAGTGTTCAGCTAAAACTACAAGTTAGTGTAGTGAGACCTCTGCACAGTGTTCAGCTAAAACTACAAGTTAGTGTAGTGCGTCCTCCTCACAGTGTTCAGCTAAACCTACAAGTTATTTTTTTGCGAGCTCTGCACAGTGTTCAGCTAAAGCTACCTGTAGAAGGTTGGTGGTGTTTTCCTGATCCTATCACTACCGCAGGCAGCTAAATAAGCTGCAAGTTATTTTTTTGCGAGCTCTGCACAGTGTTCAGCTAAAGCTACCTGTAGAAGGTTGGTGGTGTTTTCCTGATCCTATCACTACCGCAGGCAGCTAAATAAGCTACAAGTTCGTTTTTTGCGAGCTCTGCACAGTGTTCAGCTAAAGCTACCTGTAGAAGGTTGGTGGTGTTCGCATACTACAGGCAGGCTATTGATTTTGCTAGCTGCAGTATCAGTATATATATATATATATATATATATATATATATCCCAGCTTAGTGCAGCTACAGGCCATTAGTATGTCTGGAAGACCAACAAGGAGAGGCAGACAGTCACAAGCCAATAAAAGAAGTCAAGCAGGCTCTGTGTCTAGTGCTGGTCGTGGAGACGGTGCATCCTCATCAGCACGTGGCCGTGGGACACGCTTGGCCTTTTTTTCGGCAGCTGGCCGTGTTGAGCCGCAACATGCAGAAGACTTGGTCGAGTGGATGACCAAGCCATCCTCATCTTCCTCATCCTCTCTCACCCATGCTCAGGGTACTTTGTCTGGCAAAGCAGCGGCCTCTTCCCTCGGCTCAATGTCATCAGTGACTCCTTCCCTAGCCCCACCATGTCCTCCTGAGGAGTCCCTCGAACTGTTTGACACAGTGTTGGGTACATGCTCCAGGAGGATGCCCAGCATTTGGAAGGCTCTGATGATGATACTGAGCTAGATGAAGGCAGTAACGTGAGCACAGACAGAGGCGGTGCCCAAGAAGGACAGCAATCTGGCAGTCATGCTCCCCCTGCTGCAGAATACTGCCAGGTTTGCTCCAGTGATGAGGAGGGAGGGGATGATGAGGTCACTGACTCAACGTGGGTGCCTGATAGGAGAGAGGAGGAAGAGGAGGAGGCGGCACATCACCAACGAGGCAGGATGCCCTCCAGGGGCCAGCCTAAGGGCAGCACACTGACTGCATCACACCCCAAAGCTCCACATGTGCAGGGTGCTGCAGTCTCTGCGCGTTATTCAAAAAGTTCTCTGGTGTGGGCCTTTTTTGAGACGAGTGCATCAGATCGCACCGCTGCTATTTGCAACATATGTCTCAAGCGTATCTCGTGTGGCCAAAACATCTCCCGCTTGGGTACCACATGCTTGACCAGACATGTGTTGACCTGCCATGCAGTTCGTTGGCAAGCGTATCTAAAAGACCCACACCAAAGAACAAAGAGGTCCTCTCCTTGCTCCTCATTAGCTGAGATCTCCAGCCCCACTATACCTTCAGTCCTCTCTGAGACCTGCACTGAGAGGAATGAAGGTGTAGAATTAGGTGTGTCACAGCCAAGTACTGGGGCAATCTGCTTTTGGTACACCGATGTCAGATTGTACCAGGCAAATTTCCCTGCCCCAGCTGCTGCACTGCCGAAAGAAGTTTGCTCCCAGCCATCCACATGCCCAGCGGTTGAATGCTAGCTTGGCAAAATTGCTAACACTTCAACTGCTGCCTTTTCAGTTGGTAGACTCTGCCCCCTTCCGTGAGTTTGTGGAATGTGCGGTTCCTCAGTGGCAGGTACCCAAACGCCACTTTTTCTCACGGAAGGCGATTCCGGCTCTCTACCGACATGTGGAAGGCAATGTCCATGCCTCGCTGGACAGGGCGGTCAGCGGTAAGGTGCATGTTACCGCTGACTCATGGTCCAGCAGGCATGGACAGGGATGTTACGTAAGTTTCATGGCGCATTGGGTGACTCTGCTGGCAGCTGGGAAGGATGCAGGACAAGGTGCAGTAGTGTTGGAGGTTGTTCCGCTACCACGCCTCCAAAATGCCACTACTAATGATTGTGACACACCTCTCTCCTCCACCCCCTCCTCTTCTTCTTCCTCCATGGCCTCTTCCTGTGCTTTGTCCTCGGAACCAGCGGTGCTCCGTAGGCGTTCAAGGGGCTACGCATGTACGCAGGCCAAAAGATGCCATGCGGTGCTTGAGCTGGTGTGCTTGGGGGACAGGAGCCACACTGGGGCAGAGGTTCTGTCAGCTCTGCAGGGGCAGGTTCAGAGGTGGTTGACGCCACGCCAACTTAAGGCAGGAATGGTGGTTTGCGACAATGGCACCAACCTCCTCTCTGCCCTCCGACAGGGACAAATGACCCATGTGCCCTGTTTGGCTCACGTCCTTAACTTGGTGGTGCAGCGGTCCTTGGGCAGGTACTCAGGCTTACAGGAAGTCCTGAGGCAGGCCAGGAAAGTCTGTGTGCATTTCCGCCGGTCATATAATGCCAGTGCTCGGCTGGCGGACCTCCTAAAGGAGTTTAACCTGCCCAAGAACCGCCTAATCTGTGACATGCCCACCAGGTGGAACTCAACGTTGGCCATGCTGCAGCGGCTGCACACGCAGCAGAGGGCCATCAATGAGTACCTGTGCGACTATGGCACCAGGACAGGGTCAGGGGAGCTTGGTTTTTTTTCCCCATGCCAGTGGGCCATGATCAGGGATGCATGCACTGTCCTGTCACCATTTGAGGAGGCCACGAAGATGGTGAGCAGTGACAGTGAATGCATCAGTGATACTGTCCCCCTTGTCCACCTGTTGGAGCACACGCTGCGTGGAATAATGGACAGGGCACTTGAGGCAGAACAGAGGCAGGAAGAGGAGGACTTCCTTAGCTCTCAAGGCCCCCTTTATCCAGACAGTTTTCCTGCGTGCCCGTCGATCACACAGGAAGAGGAGGAGGAGGATTGTGTCAGTATGGAGGTGGAGCCTGGCACTCAGCATCAGCAGCAGTCTTTAAGGGATCAGTCCCAAGAAACACATGGACTTGTACGTGGCTGGGAGGAGGTGGCTGCGGACCATGTCATCCTTAGTGACCCAGAGGACTCCGGACCGAATGCCTCAGCAAACCTACACTGCATGGCCTCCCTGATCCTGCAAAGCCTGCGTAAGGATCCTCATATTCGTGGTATCAAGGAGAAGAACCAATGCTGGCTGGCAACCCTCCTTGATCCACATTACAAGGGTAAGGTTGCAGAACTTATCTTGCCGTTGCAGAGGGAGCAGAGGATGAACATCTTAGGGAGGCCTTGCAGAAAGGTTTGTGCAACGCGTTCCCAGAGACTGGGAGGTTACAAACTCCTGTTTCTGAACAACGTGTTGCTGAGGCTTCGGTCAGTCAAAGAAGGAGCGGTGGAGAAGGTGGCCGTCCGACCGATGCGTTCAGACAATTTTTTAGTCCTCAGCCCCAAGGTATGATCGGTTCCAGCAACCATCGCCAGCGTCTGTTTTACATGGTGCAGGAATAACTAGGGGCAAGATCTGACTTGGACACCTTTCCCACCGAAAATCCTCTGGGTTACTGGGTCTTGAGGATGGATCACTGGCCAGAGCTTGCACAGTATGCAATTGAGCTACTGGCCTGTCCTGCATCCAGCATTCTTTCGGAACACACATTCAGTGCTGCTGGAGGCTTTGTAACCGATCACAGGGTGCGTCTGTCCACCGACTCGGTCGATCGACTGACCTTCATAAAAATGAATCAGTCTTGGATCACCACCAGCTACCAAGCACCTGATGCTGATGTAACTGAATAATTTTTTTTGAAATCTCAGATCCCTTCAAAGACTGCCTATGCTGATGCTGAGTGACTATCCTGAGTAATTATCTTCTTCCTCCTCAATGATCACGCTGATGGTTTGTAAGAACATTTTTGGTTCTGGGCGCCGTCACCAGTGCCTAAGGCCCAATTTTTCAGCCCCTGTTTAACAGGGGCGTGTAATTACAATTTTTGATGCAATACTTTGCAGCAGGGCTCGTTCCTGCGTTCCAACTAGAGTATCTGTGAGGGGTTGCAGTGTTGTGGCACCAGCACCAGTGACTAAGGCCCAATTTTTCAGCCCCTGTTCAACAGGGGCATGTAATTACAATTCTTGTTCTAATATTTCACAACAGGGCCCATTTCTGTGCCCACCAAGAGTGAGTGAGGACTTACAGTGTTGTGGCACCAGCACCACCACCAAAGGCCCAATTTTTCTGCCCTTGTTCAACAGGAGCATGTAATTGCAATTCTTGATCTAATATTTCACAGCAGGGCCCGTTTCTGCGCCCACCAAGAGCTAGTGAGGACTTACAGTTTTGTGGCCCCAGCACCACCACCACCACCAAAGGCCCAATTTTTCTGCCCCTGTTCAACAGGGGCATGTAATTACAATTCTTGATCTAATATTTCACAGCAGGGCCCTGTGAGGGCTTACAGTGTTGTGGCCACAACAACACCTAAGGCCCAAATTTCTGCTGAGTATATAGGGCAGGCCCCTACTTTCAAACATCCAACTTACAAACGACTCCTACTTGCAAACGGAAGGAGACAACAGGAAGTGAGATGAAATCTACCCCTAGGAAGGGAAATTCTCTCCTGTAAGAGTTAATATGGGAAAAACATTTCTCCTTTCCACTGATGCTTTATCACCAATCCTTGTTTCACAAAAAAACCCACATTTTCAAAAAACATTTGTCATTGGGACAAAAAGTGAGGTGAAATCTTCTGAAGAGGAGCACAGACAGCAAAACAAATGTCACAGGGGTGATAACCCTTCCCTATGTTTTCCAAAAAGCTTAAAAAATATTTTTTGGCTGGAGCTAAACACGTTAAAAATGTACCCGTTCAAAATTACAAACAGATTCTACTTAACAACAAACCTACAGTCCCTGTCTTGTTTGCACCGCCTGTATACTGCTGTTCAGAGTATATAGGGCCTGGTAGCCCCACACCTTTCCTTTTTTTAATTTGGGTGCGGGGTTCCCCTTAATAGCCATACAAGACCCAAAGGGCCTGGTGATGGACTGGGGGGTACCCATGCCGTTTGTCTCACTGATTTTCATCCATATTGCCAGGACCCGACATTACATTAAACCCGCAAGCAGTTTTAAATGACTTTTTTTCCTTTAAAAATGACATTTTGTGCAGGGACTGTTCTAAGCACGGGAAACACGTGCCACTTTACAGGCATACAATAGACACCCCCCAGGTACGATATTTAAAGGAATATTTCACTTTTTTTTTACTTTAAGCATCATTAAAATCACTGCTCCCGAAAAAACGTCTGTTTTTAAAATTTTTTTTTGCATTGATACATGTCCCCTGGGGCAGGACCCGGGTCCCCAAACCCTTTTTAGAACAATACCATGCAAATTAGCCTTTAAAATTAGCACTTTTGATTTCAAACGTTCGAGTCCCAAAGACGTCAATGGGGTTCTAACGTTCGTGCGAATTTTCGGTCCGTTCGCAGGTTCTCCGGGGGTTGTTTGGCTCATCCCTACTCTCCACTCTTCCTACCACACTTCCTTCCCCCCCAGCTGAGGCTTCTGACGTCCAACCTGGGCCTTCCAGTTAGCACTACATGTGGAGGAGCCCAGCTTGAGCCAAGTATAGCATTCTTCTAAATATTTCTGTTGGTCAAATTAATGATGTTAAATCTATGTTAGTTTGGATTCCTAATTTCTGATTGTGATTGAAGAACCAAAAACTAAAACGATGTCCCTTTTTCATACCCAGGTCCCTCCCCTCCGCCTTCAAAAAAAAGTGGCAGAAGGAGGAGTAACCTGGAGGAGGCAGCTATTGGCCTATTTTGGAAGGCTACTGCGGCCCTCAGAACCCCCCACAGTGTTGAAGAGGACTTTGCAGACATAACAGCCTGCAAAATGATGGAAATGGAGGAGGGCCAATGCCTCTTATGTGAGTTTATCATTTTACAAGCACTAAATAAGGGGTTGAGGGGCCAACTCACAAGCCAAAGCCACATTTGTGAGCTCAACCATAGTCCTCCTCCTACAGGTCCTCCTCCTCCTCCTGCTACACCTCCAACACCAGAGCCACAGCTGGAAAGGAAGCGTCTAAGGAAGACCAGAGAGTGATGACCTGGGTTCAGTCTGGTCTGACAAAAGATGCAGGCTCTTGTATGACCACAGCCTGGGGACATACATGTCATCTGCTGCTGTTCATAATCTCTTGGACTTCTGGACCAGATTGTACTCCCTTATATATGGACTCCTCAGGCCACCAATTTTGCTGTAAAATAGTTGATGTGTGCCCTGGGGGCCAAAGGCTTTGCCAATTTCTGGTGTTTCTCCAGTGTTGCCTCCCTCTTTGTTTGGTTATGAGCCCTTAATACATTTTTGGTTTGATTTATTATACTCGCCTATGTGTGTTTTCCTTCAAAAAGGACAGTTTGTTTGTGAAGAGGCAGGTACATTTCACAGGCTCATCAAGTAGCACTGACAGGCCGCAAGTGAGCCGCTCACTGACTGAAGAAACAGACGGTCAGGAGAGGGCTGTGTGGGGCCCACACTTTTTAGTTATTTATTTGTAAAAAAAAATTGAAAACCATTTATCATTTTCCTTTCACTTCACAATTATGTGCCCCTTTGTGTTGGTCTATCACATAAAATCCCAATAAAATACATTTACGTTTTTGGTTGTAACATGACAAAATGTCAAGGGGTATGAATATATTTTCAAGGCACTGTATATACCTAAATGACATTTAGCTTAGCAAAGCATTGTGCATCATGAATAATTTACATTTTTTATTTAAAATACTTATTTTAATTTTTTTTTTTCTTTTTTGTTTTTTCTCTGTGCTGCATATGCCCCACAGCCTCTTACCAGCCACTTCCTGTCTGCATGCATGAACTCCAGGGATGGCTGCATCGCATGGCATTTCTTAGGGTGGGTGTCCTGATGGTAACAACAGTGAACCATGTCTCTTTAACGTATGAACAAATGGCAAAATTCAGTCCCCATCAGAAGTGCATGTAACAGGATCACAATGATGACAACTTGGAGCCAGGGATAGAACATCACTGTCACCGGAACAAGGACCTTCACGGCAGAGTCACCATTTAATGTTTGCACCTACTTTACAGGTAACTTAATTAATATGCTTTTTGGGAATGATAAATTTGCAAGCATAATAAATGAGCTGTTGTCAATACTGATGAAACAAAACAACTAACAGAGCAATTTTATGATGCTTTTAAAGTAGCATATCGGTAAAGTAGTGTCTCTTCTGCTTCTTTAGTGACTGTAAGTCATGAGAGAACAATAGAGCCCAAAAATATTGTCTCCTATAGAGTACAGTGATAAATCTTACAGCTGTACAATGTACACTTTCACATTATTGAAGGACTGACTCTTTTATTGGTAAACAGCACACAACGACTTATTGGAAATATATGCAAAACTGCAATATTAAAAATGTACGTGTGTTTTGGTCTCTTGTCATTTTTATCATGGGTAAAGATAGTGTAATGTAAAAGGATGTTGGAGTTATTAAAGAGCCATTGTGGGCTGGATGCACACTTATGTGCTTGTGGTAGCATGTTAAAACTTACTGTGCCACAATGAGCCATAACTGAGCGTTGCATTGCATTGCCATTAATTCTGAATGGCATCCCAAAGCACATATACAGTAGGAAGTAATGCAACTGCTCTACAACACATTACAATGCACAGATGTGAATGATTTGTGTTTTTTTTTTTTTTTTTTATATTGTTCTTGCAACTGGATCTTTGGAGATAGGTCTCCTCTATTTTAGCTTATCTATCATGGCACATCTGTTAGCAGAACAATTTATTTATCCGATTGGTTTTGTCCACCATTTTACTGTTGCTTTTGTAGTACTTCATTTCTGGATGACACAATGTTTTGAATTTTTTTCCTTTACAGCTATCATTATGGGTGACATTATGGATCAGATGTATCTTCACTACTCCCACTCTATATCTACCTTTTGTTTACCCCACCCCACCCCACCCCCCCACCCCGGTTCCCAGCGGTCCCATTCCCACAGCTCCCGGGTCAGACCTCCCTGGTGGTTGCCTTTGGGAAATAGTGCCATATGCATTGAATTCTAGCTGATTTGTAAGTATTGGGTCTTTTTGGTGGCCCTTGAGCTTTGAATAATACCATTTAATACTTATTGTGTAACATACTTTAACCACCTCAGCCCCGGAAGGTTTTACCCCCTTCCTGACCAGAGCACTTTTTACAATTTGGCACTGCGTCGCTTTAACTGCTAATTGCGCGGTCATGCAATGTTGTACCCAAATGAAATTTGCGTCCTGTTCTTCCCACAAATAGAGCTTTCTTTTGATGGTATTTGATCACCTCTGCGGTTTTTATTTTTTGCACTATAAATGGGAAAAGACCAAAATTTTTGAAAAAAAATGATATTTTCAACTGTTTGTTATAAAAAAATCCAATAAACTCAATTTTAGTCATACATTTAGGCCAAAATGTATTCAGCCACATGTCTTTGGTAAGTCAAGTCAGTAAGTATATATTTATTGGTTTGTGCAAAAGTTCTAGCGCCTACAAACTAGGGTACATGTTCTGGAATTTACACAGCTTTTAGTTTATGACTGCCTATCTCTTTTCTTGAGGTGCTAAAATGACAGGGCAGTACAACCCCCCCCCCGAAAATGACCCCATTTTTGAAAGTAGACACCCCAAGGAAATTGCTGAGAGGCATGTTGAGCCCATTGAATATTTTTTTTTTTTCCCCAAGTGATTGAATAATGACAAAAAAAAAGAAAATATTTTACAAAAAGTTGTCACTTGCTCACACATGCCATGGTTATATGCGGAATTGCACCCCAAAATACATTTTTCTGCTTCTGAGTACCGGGATACCACATGTGTGGGACTTTTTGGGAGCCTAGCCGCGTACGGGGCCCCCGAAAACCAATCACCGCCTTCAGGATTTCTAAGGGCGTAAATTTTTTATTTCACTCCTCACTACCTATCACAGTTTTGAAGGCCATAAACTTCAATTCAATTTTCAAAACTTTGTGACAAAAAGCGAGGGCTGCAAAATACTCACCATACCTCTCAGCAAATAGCTTGGGGTGTCTACTTTCCAAAATGGGGTCATTTGGGGGGGGGGGGGGTTGTGCCATCTTGGCATTCCATGGCCTCCGAAACAGTGATAGGCAGTGAGGAGTGAAATCAAAAATTTACACCCTTAGAAACCCTGAAGGTGGTGCTTGGTTTTCGGGGTCCTGTACGCGGCTAGGCTCCCAAAAAGTCTCTCACATGTGGTACTCAGGAGAAGCAACATAATGTATTTTGGGATGTAATTTCACATATGCCCATGGCATGTTTGAGCAATATATCATTTAGTGACAACTTTGTGCAAAAAAAAAAGATATTGTCTTTTTCCCGCAACTTGTGTCACAATATAAAATATTCCATGGACTCGACATGCCTCTCAGCAAATAGCTTGGGTTGTCTACTTTCCAAAATGGGGTCATTTGGGGGGGGGGTTGAACTGTCCTGGCATTTTATGCACAACATTTAGAAGCTTATGTCACACATCACCCACTCTTCTAACCCCTTGAAGACAAAGCCCTTTCTGACACTTTTTGTTTACAGGAAAACATTTTTTTTTTTGCAAGAAAATTACTTTGAACCCCCAAACATTATATATTTTTTTAAAGCAAAGGCCCTACAGATTAAAATGGTGGGTGTTTCATTTTTTTTATTTGCGCAGCGATTTTTCAAACGCATTTTTTTGGGAAAAAACAACAAAATTTTAATGCACTAAAACACACTATATTGCCCAAATGTTTGATGGAATAAAAAAGATGATCTTAGGCCGAGTACATGGATAGCAAACACGACATGCTTTAAAATTGCGCACAAATGTGCAGTTACCACTTTAGATTTACAGAGGAGGTCTACTGCTAAAATTACTTCCCTCAATCTGACCTTCGCGGTGATACCTCACATGCATGGTGCAATTGCTGTTTACATTTGACGCCAGACCGACGCTTGCGTTCGCCTTTGCGCGAGAGCAGGGGGTGACATGGGTGCTTTTCTTTTTTTTTCTTTATTATTTTTTTTGCTTTTTTATCTTATTTTTAAACTGTTCCTTTAATTTTTTTTTTTAAATCATTTTTATTGTTATCTCAGGGAATGTAAATATCCCCTATGATAGCAATAGGTAGTGACAGGTACTCTTTTTTGAAAAAATTGGGGTCTATTAGGCCCTAGATCTCTCCTCTGCCCTCAAAGCATCTGACCACACCAAGATCGGTGTGATGTGGCTGAAAAGAATGATACCAAGATGATACCTAAACCTGCAGACATCATTCTGGTATAAGTACTCAAAGTTGCGGGTCCTTGTTGGGCATATATTGTAAACTTTTTTTTCATGCAGCCTGTGGGCTGAACGAAAAAAAGAGATTGATCGGTGGGTATGCCCACCATTAGAATACTTCCCTTCATCCACCCACTTCTAATGATGGGCATACATGCACCATTTATATATGCCGAAGCACCCGCTAAAGGTAGGAGCAAATCGCTCTTTCCGCCCCTGCTGCCCCCATGCTTCGGCATATATGCTCTTTTTTTTTAACTGTGGTGGTGAAATGACCTCCGACAGCGCTGGAGTCACGGCTTTATGTATCGTGGGAGCAAACGCTGTTGCTGTCAAGATAAATAAATCCACGCTGCAACAAAATGGCGTACCTGCTAAGCAAATGATGGTTAACAATAAAACAAAGTAACATTACAGTATAACAGTAATGCCCCATACACACGGTCGGATTTTCTAACGGAAAATGTGCGATTGGAGCGTGTTGTCGGAAATTCCGACCGTGTGTGGGCTCCATCGGACATTTTCCATCGGATTTTCCGACACACAAAGTTTGAGAGCAGGCTATAAAATTTTCCGACAACAAAATCCGATCGCGTCAATTCCGACCGTGTGGGGACAATTCCGAAGCACAAAGTGCCACGCATGCTCAGAAGAAATTCCGAGACGGAACAGCTCAGTCTGGTAAAATTAGCGTTCGGAATGGATATAGCACTTTCGGCAGGCTGCAATGTTTAAAATTGTTTAATGCAGCGCACTCTCTTCTTCTTTATAATGTGAGAAGAATGAAGTTGTTTTGCTGCTCATATTCACACAGAGTTCTTACAAACTTCTTTCTTTATTATTTATCATGATTTCATATCTTAATATATTTTGATTTGTCACATCTGTCAAAAAATATATATGTTTGTTTTTTTTGGGTTTGTATTTTTTTCAAGCCTGATCGTGTTTTATTTTTTTATTTTTAGTTTTTTTTACTCGAGAATATTTTTGGGTGTGTTTTTTTTTCTGACAAGTTACCACAACATGATTATTATCTTGTCTTATTTAATCTCAAGGAGATTGCTTGGTGTTGGTGTCTCTTGTTAATTTCACATTGTATGTTTGAAATGTACGTGCCTCCTCACAAATAAACTGTCCTTTTTGAATGAAAACACACATAGGCGAATATAATTGAAACAAAAATTCCTTTATTAAGGGATCAGAACCAAACAAAGAGGGAGGCAACACTGGATAAACATCAGAAATTGGCAAAGCCTTTGGCCCCCAGGGCACACATCAATTCTTTTACAGCAAAATTGGTGGCCTGAGGAGTCCATATCTAAGGGAGTGCAGTCTGGTCCAGAAGTCCCAGAGATCATGATAGCAGCAGATGACATGTATGTTCCCAGGCTGTGGTCATACAAGAGGCTGCATCTTTTGTCAGACCAGACTGAACCCAGGGCCATCACTCTCTGGTCTTCCTTCCACGCTTCCTTCCCGGCTGTGGCTCTGGTGTTGGAGGTGTGGCAGGAGGAGGAGTAGGACCTGGAGGAGGAGGAGGACCATGGGTGAGCTCACAAATGTGGGTTTCACATGTGAGTTGGCCCCTCAACCCCTTATTTAGAGCTTCCAAAATTAAAAACTCACATAAGAGGCGTTGGCCCTCCTCCATCTGCATCATTTTGCATGCAGTTAGCTCTGCAAAATCATCTTCCACACTGTGGGGTGTTCTGAGGGCCTCAGTAGCCTTCCTAAATAGGCCTATTGCAGCCTCCTCCAGGTTACTCCTCTTCCTGACACCTTTTCTTTGAAGGCGGAGGGGAGGGACCTGGGTATCGGGCAGCCTGCTTGGCCCAGCCACCTCCTGGCTGAGACTTCCCTGTGTATGAAAAAGGGACATCGTTTTCGTTTTTGGTTCCTAAATCACAATCATAAATTAGTACTCCAAACTAACATCTATTTAACATCATTGATTGGACAACCAGAAACATTTAGAAGATTGCTATACCTGGCTCAAGCTGGGCTCCTCCACATGTTGCTGCCTGGAAGGCCCAGGTTGGACGTCAGAAGCCTCAGCTGGGGGGAAGGAAGCGTGGAAGGAAGAGTAGAGAGTGCTGGCCTGGGTTCAGTCTGACCTGTGAGAAAATGCAGTCTGTCATAGTACCACAGCTTGGGTACATAAATGTCATCTGCAGCTCCTGATCTATGGGAATCCTGGACCTTCTTGTGCTCCCTTAGATAAGTGCTCCTCGTGCCACCAATTAGGATGTTCAAATAGGTGATGTCTGCCGTGGGGATCACCGGCTTCACAAATTGCAGCAAATTATCTAGCGCTGCCTTCCTCTTTGTTTGGTTCTTATAATCAGGGTGGTTCACCTGCCACAGACAAGGCAGCTCCCTGAACATATCTATGAAGATTGGCATAAAGTCCTGATCATTAACTAGATCCATTTTCACTGCAAGACACAACACAAGACAAACCCTAATGTCAGGCTAAAGTCTCCTAATCTTGTCACAATACAGGCCTCAATCTAGAAGCAGTATAGGCCCAATTTTAAATCTTACCTTTGTTATCACGATCGGTGCCTCCGATACTCCTTCCTCCGCTCACAGATCGTACATATTACACACACGTGTTACGCTTTATATACCCTGCGAATGCGTCAAACTCCGCCCGCCCCTGACGTTCTTTCTAGTCTATTCCCCGCCCCTTCACGTTCGGCGCAGTGGGGGGAGAGCACATGGCGGAGACAGAGCAGGTGTCTGATAATTACACCAACGAGGAGGAGGAAAGCCCGGAGCCTGAAACGTCCCGATCCCGGAAGAGAAGATTTAAGGCCTCAAATATGTCCTTTGGGGAGATGTTGGAGATGGTCGACATAATGAAGAGGGCCGACTATGACGGAAAGTATGGACCTTACCCCAACCACAATGTCAGGAAGGCCAAGATCATGGCAAAAGTAGTCAAAAGTCTGCAGAGGAATTTCGGGGTACGACGATCGAAAGATCAACTGAGGAAGCGGTGGTCGGACCTCAAATTAAGGGAGCACGATCAGTATAGAAGGATCAGGAGAGTGCTGCAAAAAAGTAAGTAGTTGTCCTGTGTTCCTATTCTTTATGTTTATTACGTTCGTGCTGCTCCATGTGCTTTTCTTTACTGTTGTACAGTTTAAAATGGCAACTTTCATGTTCATGGGCACATTGTTCATTCATATGAAACATTGTTCGTTCGGCATAGAAAACCCCATTGTTTTGGCCATATGCATTAGAATACATTTTTTCTGGCCTATTTCTCTTCAAATAATTTTGTTGTGTAGATGGGTTGTTAACTAGAATGAAATGCAAACGACATTCTGTGTAAGGAGAGGACACTCAGCAGCTGTTTACACATCTGGACGCTGGATCACTAGTGTGGGACGCCAGAACACCCTTTTTATTAGGGGGCCCCACACAGGTGCTCCAGTGTATACTATAGGGGTGTCTCCATCTGTGAAGCTTGTACAAAACAGGTAAGTATTCAAGCTTGACAAGGGAAAAAAATATTTCTTCATCTTGGAACTCTGCCAAAACAGACAATTGTACCACACTTCCAAGCAATGTTTAATATTCCTATTTCTGCCATCAAATATGTGTGTGCTAAGTATACCTATTTTTTTTACATAGGGGAGAAAAGACTCGGAGGACACCACTCATCCGAGGAGACCACAGACCCCCCACCTCTGGAAGAAGGGGAAATCCACCAAAGCCAAGCAGAGCAGGAGGAGGAGGAGGAGGAGGAAGGAGACGTGGTGGAAATAGTCACCACTACAGGTGAGTGTCTGCGACCACAGGCTCAGGTAAGAGATGGATGCCGGCATATTTATAATACATGGTTTTTTTTTTGTTTTTTTTTTTGTAGGTGATCATGATGTTGTAGATCCAGGTCATTTCACCAGTGAGAGTGCCCAGATCCTGATTGGGGAGATCATGGGGTGTAATAGGAACTTGGAAAACATCCAGAAAAATATCAATGAGGTTAAAAACAAAATGGAGAACATCACTGATGTTTTAGGGAGAGTTTAAAAGACCTCCAAATCCATTCCTTTTTTGTGGTATTTGTAATTGAAGAATTTGTAACATTTTTTGACATTTAATAGAAAAGCCAAATTTTGAAGATGCACACAGTGTGTCAACATGTGCTCTCTGCCATCACGGGAGATCAATGTAGGCGTTTTGGGGGTGCAACCCCTTCCTCAATAATAAAGTAGCTGTGAGGAAGGGATTGCACCCACAAAACACGTCCCTTGATCCCCCGTGATGGCAGCTAGCACATGTTGACATTCTGCAATTTGTGTGCATCTTCAAAATTTGGCTTTTCCAGGGGTGTCTTCACCCCACCTGAACGCAATATCAAACACAGTTTATAAATACTCATGTCTGATAGTGCCTTCAATTCCTACAAAAGTTGAACTTTGTAAGTTCCATATTTGTGTATTTCTTGTTTGTTTGAAACATGCCTGTTTTACCTTAAATGGACATTTCTACTTTTTTAATGTGACCCAAAAAATTGTTATACAACAATCATGTTGGTTTGTTTTAAAAACCTTTTATAAATGCACATGTGATTGTGCTGGTATTAAAAAGATTGATACTCAAGAATGTGTGGATTATTGTTTCAATGCTCCTTACATTTTGTGGTGGTAAAATTGGTGTTTTCAGTGACAATGGTGGTTATTTCCTAATCCACTTTGCACTACAAGTGCAGTTTCAGTGCAGTCTCAAGTGCACTTGTAGTGCAAAGTGGATTTTACTTTAGTAAATAAAACCCAACAGTGCTTTTTTATGTTACACAATCACGCCATTTCCAGGACTCCCTGCATTTCTGTCAGGGTCAGCTAAAAGAAACACAAGCAGTAAATGTCACCAAAGATTTTAGTAGTTAAAATGCTTTTTTAATTTGAAAAATGTATCATACATTGTCTGGCATATTGATGGCCCCCCTACCCACAAAGTATTCAAGGTATCTTAGACGGACCTCGCTGGCACTCGGGGGGGGGAGGGGCAAGCCAGGACGGCCAGCCTCAAGCGCCGTCAGGGTTGTTTCAGTTCCAGGAATTCCGGCCTCAGGCCCAACTGAGGCAGCATAGTTATCAGAATTTTGCCTTAAAAAGTTGTGGAGAACACTGCACGCCAGGATGATATGATTCAGTTTATACTCCGCCATGTGTATGGGTGTAAGAAATAGGCGGCCATGATTCCAAATGTGTTCTCCACCACTCTTCTGGCTCTGGCCAGCCGGTAATTAAAAACCCTCTGGTCCGGGGTGAAGGTCCTCATCGGGAATGGCCGCATAAGATAGTCCCCCAGCGCAAACGCGAATGGGAGTCCTTCCACATTGTCTTCTGGAGGTGGCAAGTCCAAGCTGCCATTCTGGAGATGCCTGTAGAACTCCGTGTGGGTGATGACTCCACCATCGGACATCCGGCCATTCTTCCCCACGTCCACATACAGGAACTCATAAGTAGCCGACACCACCGCCAACATCACAATACTATTGAACCCCTTGTAGTTGTAATAGTATGAACCCGAGTTGGGTGGTGGGACGATGTGGTCGTGCTTACCATCAATTGCCCCTCCGCAGTTAGGAAAGTCCCACCGCTGGGCAAAGTGGGAGGCCACAGTCTGCCATTCCTGTGGCGTGGAAGGAAACTGTGGAGTCAAACAAGAAAAGAAAATGAATCATTTTGCACATGGAAAGCAGATTAGACACAAACATTCTTGGCCAATATCAGTATAAAAGTTATTTTTGGGAGTATTTAAAGACAAAGGTATAAGGTCCACCTATCAGATCCCCTCCCCCCCCCCCCCATGGGCCATTTGCTAAATTTTATGGGGGGGCGATATGTTTGGGACAGGTAACCCTCTCCACTTCATTGAGAGATGAATGCCTAAATAATGTGTATTACTTTGGCCAGCCCCTCCTTACTTTACACTATTGGCAGCCCACTGGACAGGTAACAAGTGTCATAATACAAAGCTAAAAATACACACTGTACAAATGGAAGCACATTTTAACATTCTGCTATTACCTATCAAGATAACAATAGGATACAAAAACTTGAAACAGTACCATTTATAAGTATTCAGGCAGGCCCTTTCACTACATGCTTTGGGGAATTCATCCATAAATCTGACCACTAAAGAGGTGGGTATAGTGTGTATGGGTTTGCCAAAGTCAGCAGATAGAGGATTGGTATCAGCTGAGTTAGCAGTTGGGGGGGAGGGAGGGTTCCAAATGATTTTGGGACACAAAAAAAAATCCTCTGGCACTCTGCCAGAATTTCAAACACACATCACAAATTTCTACATTTTAGGGGGTTTTTAGGGTAAAGCACTACTATGGAGCTGACAAAATACATTGTTAATTGACTACACGAGGTGAATATAGGCCCAGGAGAGCATGCTGGGGAGGTAAGTGAAGGCAAATATGTATGAAGGACAAAAAAAACCCCCTAAAATTCCAGCATGCATGAGGACAAAGGGGACATCCACAGCATATTACAATCATGGTAATTAGGGAATGAGGAAAGAAATACAATACATTAGCAAACATTCTATACAATAAAATGTGATATTAACCACTTAAGGACCGCCTCACGCCGATTTACGTCGGCAAGGTGGCACGGACAGGCAGAATCACGTACATATACGTGATCTGCCTTCCACAGGTGGGGGGTCCAAACGGACCCCCCCCGGTGCCCGAGGCGGTCCGCTTCTGAGCAGCGGCGATCAGAGACGAGGGGGAGACCATCCGCCCCCCCCCGGGGATCGCCGCCGGCCAATCAAATCATTCCTTTGCTGCTGTATGCTAAACAGCAGCAAAGGAAATGATGTCATCTCTCCTCGGCTCGGTATTTTCCGTTCCGGCGCCGGGGAGAGAAGACTGCAATGTGAGTGTAAAACACACACAGTAGAACATGCCAGGCACACAAAACACCCCCCTTTACCCCCCGATCCCCCCCCCGATCACCCCCTAATCCCCCCTCCCCCCCGTCACACTGACACCAAGCAGTTTTTTTATTTTTATTATTTTTTTTTTCTGATTACTGCATGGTGTCAGTTTGTGACAGTTACTGTGTTAGGGCAGTTAGTATTAGCCCCCTTTAGGTCTAGGGTACTCCCCTAACCCCCCCTAATAAGGTTTTAACCCCTTGATCACCCCCCCGTCGCCAGTGTCGCTAAGCGATCATTTTTCTGATCGCTGTATTAGTGTCGCTGGTGACGCTGGTTAGGGAGGTAAATATTTAGGTTCGCCGTCAGGACCCCATATACTACCTAATAAATGTTTTAACCCCTTGATTGCCCCCTAGTTAACCCTTTCACCACTGATCACCCTATAACTGTTATGGGTGACGCTGGTTAGTTTGTTTATTTTTTATAGTGTCAGAGCACCCGCCGTTTATTACCGAATAAAGGTTTAGCCCCCTGATCGCCCGGTGGTGATATGCGTCGCCCTAGGCAGCGTCAGATTAGCGCCAGTACCGCTAACACCCACGCACGCAGCATACGCCTCCCTTAGTGGTATAGTATCTGAACGGATCAATATCTGATCCGATCAGATCTATACTAGCGTCCCCAGCAGTTTAGGGTTCCCAAAAACGCAGTGTTAGCGGGATCCGCCCAGATACCTGCTAGCACCTGCATTTTGCCCCTCCGCCCAGTCCAGCCCACCCAAGTGCAGTATCGATCGATCACTGTCACTTACAAAACACTAAACGCATAACTGCAGCGTTCGCAGAGTCAGGCCTGATGCCTGCGATCGCTAAAAGTTTTTTTGGTAGCATTTTGGTGAACTGGCAAGCACCAGCCCCAGGCAGCGTCAGGTTAGCGCCAGTACCGCTAACACCCACGCACGCACCGTACACCTCCCTTAGTGGTGTAGTATCTGAACGGATCAATATATGATCCGATCAGATCTATACTAGCGTCCCCAGCAGTTTAGGGTTCCCAAAAACGCAGTGTTAGTGGGATCAGCCCAGATACCTGCTAGCACCTGCATTTTGCCCCTCCGCCCAACCCACCCAAGTGCAGTATCGATCGATCACTGTCACTTACAAAACACTAAACACATAACTGCAGCGTTCGCAGAGTCAGGCCTGATCCCTGCGATCGCTAACAGTTTTTTTGGTAGCGTTTTGGTGAACTGGCAAGCACCAGCCCCAAGCAGCGTCAGGTTAGCGCCAGTACCGCTAACACCCACGCACGCAGCATACGCCTCCCTTAGTGGTATAGTATCTGAACGGATCAATATCTGATCCGATCAGATCTATACTAGCGTCCCCAGCAGTTTAGGGTTCCCAAAAACGCAGTGTTAGCAGGATCAGCCCAGATACCTGCTAGCACCTGCATTTTGCCCCTCCGCCCGGCCCAGCGAACCCCCCAAAAAAGATGTCGTGTCTGCAGCAAGCGCGGATATAGACGTGACACCTGCTATTATTGTCCCTCCTGTCCTGACAATCCTGGTCTTTGCATTGGTGAATGTTTTGAACGCTACCATTCACTAGTTGAGTATTAGCATAGGGTACAGCATTGCACAGACTAGGAACACTTTCACAGGGTCTCCTAAGATGCCATCGCGTTTTGAGAGACCCAAACCTGGATCCGGTTACAGTTATAAAAGTTAGTTACAAAAAAAAGTGTAAAAAAAAAAAAATATGAAATAAAAAAAAAATAGTTGTCGTTTTATTGTTCTCTCTCTCTCTATTCTCTCTCTATTGTTCTGTTCTTTTTTACTGTATTCTATTTTGCAATGTTTTATTGTTATTATGTTTTATCATGTTTGCTTTTCAGGTATGCAATTTTTTATACTTTACCGTTTACTGTGTTTTATTGTTAACCATTTTTTTGTCTTCAGGTACGCCATTCACGACTTTGAGTGGTTATACCAGAATGATGCCTGCAGGTTTAGGTATCATCTTGGTATCATTCTTTTCAGCCAGTGGTCGGCTTTCATGTAAAAGCAATCCTAGCGGCTAATTAGCCTCTAGACTGCTTTTACAAGCAGTGGGAGGGAATGCCCCCCCCCCCACCGTCTTCCGTGTTTTTCTCTGGCTCTCCTGTCTCAACAGGCAACCTGAGAATGCAGCCGGTGATTCCGCCAGCTGACCATAGAGCTGATCAGAGACCAGAGTGGCTCCAAACATCTCTATGGCCTAAGAAACCGGAAGCTACGAGCATTTCATGACTTAGATTTCGCCGGATGTAAACAGCGCCATTGGGAAATTGGGAAAGCATTTTATCACACCGATCTTGGTGTGGTCAGATGCTTTGAGGGCAGAAAAGAGTACCTGTCACTACCTATTGCTATCATAGGGGATATTTACATTCCCTGAGATAACAATAAAAATGATTAAAAAAAAATGAAAGGAACAGTTTAAAAATAAAAGCAAAAAAATAATAAAGAAAAAGAAAAAAAAAAAGCACCCCTGTCCCCCCCTGCTCTCGCGCAAAGGCGAACGCAAGCGTCGGTCTGGCGTCAAATGTAGACAGCAATTGCACCATTCATGTGAGGTGTCACTGTGAACGTCAGATCGAGGGCAGTAATTTTAGCAGTAGACCTCCTCTGTAAATCTAAAGTGGTAACCTGTAAAGGCTTTTAAAGGCTTTTAAAAATGTATTTAGTTTGTCGTCACTGCACGTTTGTGTGCAATTTTAAAGCATGTCATGTTTGGTATCCATGTACTCAGCCTAAGATCATCTTTTTTATTTCATCAAACATTTGGGCAATATAGTGTGTTTTAGTGCATTCAAATTTAAAAAAGTGTGTTTTTTCCCCAAAAAATGCGTTTGAAAAATCGCTGCGCAAATACTGTGTGAAAAAAAAAATGAAACACCCACCATTTTAATCTGTAGGGCATTTGCTTTAAAAAAATATATAATGTTTGGGGGTTCAAAGTAATTTTCATGTAAACAAAAAGTATCAGAAAGGGTTTTGTCTTCAAGTGGTTAGAAGAGTGGGTGATGTGAGACATAAGCTTCTAAATGTTGTGCATAAAATGCCAGGACAGTTCAAACCCCCCCCAAATGACCCCATTTTGGAAAGTAGACACCCCAAGCTATTTGCTGAGAGTCATGTCGAGTCCATGGAATATTTTATATTGTGACACAAGTTGCGGTAAAGAGACAATTTTTTTTTTTTGCACAAAGTTGTCATTAAATGATATATTGCTCAAACATGCCATGGGAATATGTGAAATTACATCCCAAAAATACATTCTGTTGCTTCTCCTGAGTACGGCGATACCACATGTGTGAGACTTTTTGGGAGCCTAGCCGCGTACGGGACCCCGAAAACCAAGCACCGCCTTCAGGCTTTCTAAGGGCGTAAATTTTTGATTTCACTCTTCACTGCCTATCACAGTTTCGGAGGCCATGGAATGCCCAGGTGGCACAAAACCCCCCAAATGACCCCATTTTGGAAAGTAGACACCCCAAGCTATTTACTGAAAGGTATAGTGAGTATTTTGCAGACCTCACTTTTTGTCACAAAGTCTTGAAAATTGAAAAAAGAAAAAAAAAGTTTTTTCTTGTCTTTCTTCATTTTCAAAAACAAATGAGAGCTGCAAAATACTCACCATGCCTCTCAGCAAATAGCTTGGGGTGTCTACTTGGGGTCATTTGGGGGGGGGGGTTTTACTGCCCTGCCATTTTAGCACCTCAAGAAATAACATAGGCGGTCATAGTCATAAACTATAAGCTGTGTAAATTCCAGGAAATGTACCCTAGTTTGTAGACACTATAACTTTTGCGCAAACCAATAAATATACGCTTATTGACATTTTTTTTACCAAAGACATGTGGCCGAATACATTTTGGCCTAAATGTATGACTAAAATTGAGTTTATTGGATTTTTTTTATAACAAAAAGTAGAAAATATCATTTTTTTTCAAAATTTTCAGTCTTTTTCCGTTTATAGCAAAAAAAATAAAAATGGCAGAGGTGATCAAATACCATCAAAAGAAAGCTCTATTTGTGGGAAGAAAAGGACGCAAATTTCGTTTGGGTACAGCATTGCATGACCGCGCAATCAGCAGTTAAAGCGACACAGTGCCAAATTGGAAAAAGTCCTCTGGTCCTTAGGCAGCATAATGGTCTGGGGCTAAAGTGGTTAAAGGATAAATCTTACCTTAATATAATCTTTCTGCAGGACTTGGATGATGGCAGAACAGGTCTCTGGGATAATGATCCCCAGAGCCTGGGGGGAGATGCCTGTTGAGAACTTCAAGTCCTGCAGGCTTCTCCCCATCGCCAAGTGCCACAGGGTGGCGACTAGCCTCTGCTCCGGAGTGATGGCTTGCCTCATGCAGGTATCCTGCCTGCTGATATAGGGTGTCAACAAAGCCAACAAACGGTGAAATACGGGGTCCGTCATCCGGAGAAAGTTCCTGAAATCATCAGGATTATTCTCACGGATCTCACGGAGCAAAGGCATGTGACAGAACTGGTCACGCTGGCGCAACCAATTCTTGGTCCATGAACTCCTCCCCACCCTGTTCATGGACTGGACTTGTGTCAAGGTAAGGAGCCCAACACCAAGCCCCCGCACAGCACGAACTCTACGAGGAGTACGTATACGCAACATGGCTAGAAAACGGTCGGCTGCTCAAAACGAAGTAACAGAACGCACTGAAGAACAGCAAGGCCTGTGAAGAGCGACCTGAAAAACAGTAACGAACGAACAAGAACACAATGACAGAGTCACGCGTAACTCGCTGCACGTACTGAAGACCAGATACAAACCCACAAGCACAATCTGAACAGCAGAAAACAATCTGAAAACCATGAGTCTGAAAAAGCGCGAATCGTCTCTCACCAAACTTTTACTAACACGAGATTAGCAAAAGGAGCCCAAAAGGGTGCCGCGCTTGGTTCTGAACTGCCCTGTTATAGTCTCGTCGTACGTGATGTACGTGACCCCGTTCTTGGCGATCAGAAATTCCGACAACTTTGTGCGACCGTGTGTATGCAAAACAAGTTTGAGCCAACATCCGTCGGAAAAAATCCATGGATTTTGTTGTCAGAATGTCCGATCAATGTCCGACCGTGTGTACGGGGCATAAGACTTACCATACCTGCAAAGCAAATACAAAAAAAAATAGTAAAAAATAAAACATTTTTTAACGCAACCTGTGCCTAAAATATATATATGCCGAAGCATGGGGGCATCCACCCGCAAAAGGTAGGAGCAAATCGTTCCTCCGCCCCTGTTGCCCCCATGCTTCGGCATACATGCTCTTTTTTTTTAACTGTGGTGGTGAAATCACCTCTGACAGCACTGGAGTCACGGCTTTTTATATCATGGGAGCAAACACATCTTGGTAGACCCTGTGAAAGTGTGCCTAGTCTGTGCAATGCTGTACCATACGCTAAAACTAGTGTATGGTAGCGCTCAAAACATTCACCAATGCAAAGACCAGGATTGTCAGGACAGGAGGGACAATAATAGCGGGTGTCACGCCTATATCCGCACTTTCTACAGACACCACATTTTCTTTGGGGGGCTCGTTGGGTAGGGGTATTTGGGAGGACATAAGGAAAATGCCTCTCATGCAGCCGGCTTACTGCATTTGGTTGGGGAAGGTGAGGTGGAGCACCGTCTGGAAACAGAAGACGATCTCTTCCTGGAATTTAAGGAAGGATCCAGTCCGTCCTGAAGCTCTGTATAGCACATGAGCGTTCAGCAAAGCCAATTGAAATAAGTATACAGACACTTTTTTATACCAGCGTCTGGCCTTACGGGCAACTAGGTACGGCGCCAACAACTGGTCGTTGAGGTCCACCCCTCCCATATTTTGGTTATATTCATGGACACAGACGGGTTTCTCCACAACACCAGTCGCCGTAGTAATTTGGACAGTCGTGTCTGCATAAAGGGAGGTAAGAACGAAAACATTCTTATTATCCCTCCACTTTAGGGTGAGCAAATTATTACACTGCAAGCAGGCTCTCTCCCCCAGCCTAAGACGGAAAATCTACAAGCCACTGGGGAAAGCCCCGGTGATTAGGTCGCACGGTGCCACATGCTCCAATCTGATGATCAAAAAGGTGACTAAAAAGTGGCACACTCATGTAATAATTGTCCACATATAAGTGGTACCTCTTTCCGAATAAGGGTGACACCAAGTCCCACACAGTCTTGCCAGCGCTTCCTATGTAGTCAGGGCAATTTGTCAGCTCTGCGTGGCTCTCTTCCCTCGTAAACCATAAAACTACATGTATAGCCTGTGGCCCTGTCACTGAGCTTATACATCTTGACCCCGTATCTGGCACGCTTGCTGGGAAGGTACTGTTTGAATGACAAGCAGCCAGAAAACTTAATCAAGGATTCATCAACGCAGACAACTTGATGGGGAGTAAACAAGTCTGCAAAACGTTGGTTGAAGTGGTTTACGAGGGGCCGAATTTTGTAGAGCCGATCGTATCCAGGGTCTCCACGAGGACGACAGAGTTCATTGTTGTTGAAGTGCATGAACCGCAAAATCTGATCGTATCGTGCCCTGGCCATGGAAGCAGAGAACACGGGCATATGGTGAATTGGGTCAGTGGACCAATATGACCGCAACTCACTCTTTCTGGTTATGCCCTTGAGGAGGGAAAGGCCCAGAAAGATCTTAAATTCGGAAACCGTAATTGGTTTCCAATCTCTGGCAAGGGAGGACTGGGGAATAGTGGCGATGTGTTGACCAGCGTATAAATTGCTTTGGTCCACAATAGATCTATAGAGATCTTCGGTGAAAAACAGCAAATAAAAATCAAGTGACGTAAAATCAACTGTTTCCACATGAATGCCGGGTTGGCCAGTTAATGGGGGAAGTACGGGTGCTGCAGAAGTGGTGGGTTCCCAATCGGATTGGCGAATGCAGCAGGAAGGGCACCATGGGCACGACGGGCCTGTGTTCGTCTTCTTGGTGGCAGCGGGACACTACTTGTGCTTGCCACCTCGCCAGCTTGAACTGCACTTATGGGACCCGCCACATCACCAAGTGTTACTGCAGTGCTGGATGTACGACCAGGGTGTACTAGGCCGCTGGTGCTTGCCAGTTCACCAGGAGGAATAGCGGCGCTAGTACTTCTCTGCTCCATATGAGGGACCTGCGGTTCTTGCACCTCAACAGCAGAAGAAGAAGATTGGGGTCTGGTACGCCTGACCTTGGCAGGGACCACAACTCCATCGTCAGAGCTATCTGTCATGGAGCCGCTGCTGTCTACAGGTTCGTCACAGGCAAAAAAGCTCCTGACTGTTAGCGACTGTATCAAAACGCTACCAAAAAACTGTGTGTTTAGTGTTTTGTAAGTGACCGTGATCGATCGATACTGCACTTGGGTGGGCTGGGCTGGGCGGAAGGGCAAAACGTAGGTGCTGGCAGGTATCTGGGCTTATCCCGCTAACAATGCGTTTTTGGGAACCCTAAACTGCTGGGGACGCTAGTATAGATCTGATCAGATCAGATATTGATCTGTTCAGATACTATACCACTAAGGGAGGTATATGCTGCGTGCGTGGGTGTTAGCGCTACTGGCACTAACCTGACGCTGCCTGAGGCGACGCAGACCCTATCTGACCCTTAAACTTAACTTATGTCACCGCCGGGCGATTAGGGGGTTAAACCTTTAATAGGTAATAAACGGCGGGTGCCCTGACACTATAAAAAATAAACTAACTAACCAACCTAACTATTACCCGTAACAGTTATACGGTGATCACTGGTGAAAGGGTTAACTAGGGGGCAATCAGGGGGTTAAAACCTTCATTAGGTAGTATATGGTGGTCCCTGGCGCTATAAAACGCTGACGGCAAACCTAAATACTTACCTCCTTAACTAGCGTCACCTGTGACACTAATACAGCGATCAGAAAAACGATCGCTTAGTGACACTGGTGACGGGGGGTGATCACGGGGTTAAAACTTTATTAGGGGGGTACCCTAGACCTAAAGGGACCTAACACTAACTGCCCTACCACTTATAACTGTCACAAAATGACACAAATGCAATAATCAGAAAAAAAAACTGCTATTGGTGTCATTGTGACAGGGGGTACAGGGGGGTGATCGGGGGGGGGTGATTGGGGGTGAAAAGTGTGCCTGCGTGTTCTACTGTAAGTGTAGTGTTTGGTACACTTACTTGGATGTCTTCTCTCCTCGGCGCCGGAACGAAAAGACCGACACTAGGAGAGATGACATCACTTCCTCCGCTTCCATTTACAGTTCATAAGCCGAGGAAGCCTGTCATTTGCCAGGAGCGATCGTGAGGGGGTGGCCATGAATCAGTGGCCTCTCCCTCACCTCGGATCACTCCTGACAAGAATCCGACTGCCGCAGTCACCTGGTGGGGGTCCGATCGGACCTCCCGCCCGCAGGCAGGCAGGGACGTACAGGTAAGCCCTTATACCTGCCCGTGCCATTGAGCCGACGTACATCGGCGTGCGGTGGTTGGCAACTGGTTAAATTGCTGTTCTACTTTACAGATATTTATATATGTATCTACTCCTGAGGAAGCGAACCGAGATTTGCGAAACGTGTCGGTTTTTAGGATGCATTTTTCAACTGTATCATGTATTGACATTTGGAACATTTTTATTATGCATGTAATTTATTATGGAATTATTATGAATCAGCGTGAGAATATTTTATGGATTTTTAATGTATTGTAATTAATTAATACGAATTGTATTAATTTATTAATACATTTGTACACAATGTATTTAGTGGCTGTGTGTGTGTTGGGCCTCATTTAAAGTCACAGGGCTAACTTTTCCTTTTTTAGACATGTTTATGCAGGGGTGAGGCGCATCACTGGATGCATCAGACCACATACCTTATTTTTCTGTTTCTAATTATTTATGGTGTGCTGTGCTAGGTAAAAGTAGTGGCCATTCATTTATTCACACTTGTTAAAGTGAAACTATTGCAGTTTCCCAAAAAACTATAAGCAGTTTTTTTTTTTTTAATTGCAGAAGAGACATGCTAAGAGACATAGGAGGGAAATGATCAAAGCCATCGCAAACAGAATCTGGAACTGCTGTGCATGGCAACCAATCAGATTCTATTTTCAGCTTGTTCAATTAAGCTTTTGAAATAAAAGCTGGCAGCTGATTGGCTTCCATGCAAAGCTGCTCCAGATTATGGCTGCTCTAATTTTGATAAATTCCCCTCATACTGGGGAATAGTTTAGTGGCTAGGTTTAGATCTACCATAAAGGATAGCTAAAATTAAAAATAAATTATATTGCAGCTTCCCAATGCACAATGCTACATTTTATCACAGCGCACCATGACAAACCGCATGACAATGTAAGGCAGCATAGAGCACCATGCTGCCCTACATTGCAGTGTATGTTTTGTACACTTAGCATAAAGTTTATTGAAAAAAAACAAAAAAGGGAGCCATGTGATGCACTGAATCGCTCCTGCTGCTCTGTGTTACAGTGTGAATTCGCCTTAGATGAGGTGGTTGCATTTGTTTTAATTTTTCTGGCTATAGCTGCCATAGATTATGCATTCTTTTTTTTGATCAGCCAGCTGAGAAACATACTGACTACTCTCAGGAAACAATCTGGTTTCACAAGCACAGTCTGAAAAGCATGGTTGACTGAATGTCTTAATGCCCCGTACACAGGATCGGAAATGCCGCCAGCAAAAGAACGATGTGAGCTTTTGGTCGGAAAATGCGACCGTGTGTATGCTCCATCAGACTTTTGCTGGTGGAATTCCAGCCAGCATATCTTTCGGTCGGAAAAAGTTCCTATCCTAAAAAGCAATCGTCTGTATGCAATTCGGACGCACAAAAAATCACGCATGCTCAGAAACAATTCGACGCATGCTCTAAAGCATTGAACTTAATTTTCTCGGCTCATCGTAGTGTTGTACGTCACCGCATTCTTGTTGGTCGAAAGTTCGGAGAACTTTTGTGTGACCGTGTGTATGCTAGACAAGCTTGAGTGGAATCCCGTCGGAAAAGCCATCATATCTTTTTCCGACCAAAATCCCGATCGTGTGTACGCGGCATCAGACTTCATGCTGGTTGGCAGCCTGTGTATAACTGACTGAACCAGCTGTTTCCATCTCTGTTACAAAAGATGGAGGATCTCTGTTCCCCCTCTCAGTTTTTTAGAAAAATATGTTATCTGATCTCTCCTGATACTAAAATATATTTTGACACAATCACTGGCTGCATATGTAATAGTTTATGCAATTTAAAAAAAAAAAATGATGCTGGGTAGCATGGCCACATCCCGGATCAGAGTCCACGATTCTCTCTTTTTCTATTCACACATATTATATATATAATTTTATATATATATATATATATATATATATATATATATACTGTATATATATATATACAGTGGGGACGGAAAGTATTCAGACCCCCTTAAATTTTTCACTCTTTGTTATATTGCAGCCATTTGCTAAAATCATTTAAGTTAATTTTTTTCCTCATTAATGTACACGCAGCACCCCATATTGACAGAAAGACACAGAATTGTTGACATTTTTGCAGATTTATTAAAAAAGAAAAACTGAAATATCACATAGTCCTAAGTATTCAGACCCTTTTCTCGGTATTTAGTAGAAGCACCCTTTTGATCTAATACAGCCATGAGTCTTTTTGGGAAAGATGCAACAAGTTTTTCACACCTGGATTTGGGGATCCTCTGCCATTCCTCCTTGCAGATCCTCTCCAGTTCTGTCAGGTTGGATGGTAAACGTTGGTGGACAGTCATTTTAGGTATCTCCAGAGATGCTCAATTGGGTTTAAGTCAGGGCTCTGGCTGGGCCATTCAAGAACAGTCACGGAGTTGTTGTGAAGCCACTCCTTCGTTATTTTAGCTGTGTGCTTAGGGTCATTGTCTTTTTGGAAGGTAAACCTTCGGCCCAGTCTGAGGTCCTAGGTACTCTGGAGAAGGTTTTCGTCCAGGATATCCCTGTACTTGGCCGCATTCATCTTTTCCTCGATTGCAACTAGTTCCCCTGTCCCTGCAGCTGAAAAACACCCCTATGGTGCTGCCACTACCATGCTTCACCGTTGGGACTGTATTGGACAGGTGATGAGCAGTGCCTGGTTTTCTCCACACATACCACTTAGAATTAAGGCCAAAAAGTTCTATCTTGGTCTCATCAGGCCAGAAAATCTTATTTCTCACCATCTTGGAGTCCTTCAGGTGTTTTTTAGCAAACTCCATGCAGGCTTTCATGTGCCTTGCACTGAGGAGAGGCTTCCGTCGGGCCACTCTGCCATAAAGCCCTGACTGGAGGAGGACTGCAGTGATGGTAGACTTTCTAAAACTTTCTCCCATCTCCTGACTGCATCTCTGGAGCTCATCCACAGTGATCTTTTACCTCTCTCACCAAGGCTCTTCTCCCCCGATAGCTCAGTTTGGCCGGACAGCCAGCTCTAGGAAGGGTTCTGGTCCCAAACGTCTTCCATTTAAGGATTATGGAGGCCACTGTGCTCTTAGAAAACTTAAGTGCAGCAGAAATTTTTTTGTAACCTTGGCCAGATCTGTGCCTTGCCACAATTCTGTGTAGCAATAACTCACGTTGGAGCTGCTGATTTAAAGCGGGCTGTTACCGTCACCTTTTTACCTGTAATTTCACCAACACCGAACTTAGAGTCCACATTGAACTTATGACTCAGACAATGTAGGCACCAGTCACTTGAGTACTTTTCCAATGCTTTAATGGGAGATAACTGGAAGAAGTAGCAGGAAAGAGGTAGAAGAAGAGTTGCAGGGAAGTTCAAATACCTTTTCTTGGTGTAGCACTAAGGAATTGAAATCTGAAGGATGAATATATCCTCCGTTCAGGATTAAATCTTTGCCCGCCCGGATAGGTCTCTCTCACTAACCTAGCAGCTGGAACGCAGCACGAACAAGAAAAAAGTCTCTGCCACAGACTTGAGTGAAACAAAACTGTACGATCCTCTGCCACAGGATGTAGTAGTTTTCGATGAACAGCAAACACAGTACCAGAACCTTTAAGCCGACCCGGCAGTACTTGTGTGGTAGATTAGTTTAAGATGCGTCCTCCAATCGAGTCACCAGGCCCTTCTTAAGACCAGCCTTGCATTGTCCCTTCCAAGATGGGTCCTCCCCTGGATCTTCCCAATTGTCCGGCTTCTTCCCGCAGGACAGACAGCACAGGACCATCCCAGCGATAGCAGGCCCCAGACAGGCTTCTGGGCCTACCCGCACGGCTGCCACAACGCAACCCTCCAGGCCGGAGGGCCGCGAGGTAGAACTCACTAACACATACCTTTAGGCCAGGAGGGCCACGAGGTAAAAGACTCTTAGAAGCATGGCGTCTGTCCCATAAATACTCTCTCCCAGAATGCAACCTCCGCCGAGTTGTCTACGGGACAGAAGAGCACTCATATACTTCAGCTTGTTGCTTTGCAACACCGACCCATGGTGACAACGACACCCACAGGCAGAATGTGGAACTGCACGCAACACAGCCAAACTGGAACAGAGGCTAATCTAACAGTAAATTGAATCTGAACTATGTACAGCACAGATGACCCATTAAATTTACATTTAAGCGGTAGATTGGAAAATCTACCAGTGCTACATACTCCTCCCACTACAATAGACGTTGTCCTCAACGTCTGGCAAAACATGACTCTCAAGCCTGAGAGTAGGTATTTGAACTTAAAACTTGGATGAGTAAGAAAAAGAGACAGGATAGAAATGTTACAGTTTCAAACATTTGTACAATAACATATTTGTATCAGCAAAAGAAATCACATTAGTCACGTCACAAAACCCCACTATCTACCTAGCTGAAAAGCCTAACAGCTTGATGGGAGATCTAGTTGTTCCTGAAAGAAACAAAGTTAACCACTAGGCGTCCGCGCTATAGCCGAAAGACGGCTACAGCGCGGGCTCCAATTGCCGGGAGGCCGTCCGTGGACGTCCTCCTGTTTACTTCCGCGATGCGCGCTCCCGCAAGCGCGCATCTGGGAAATTCTGCGCTGGCCGTGTCCCTTGGACACAGCCAGTCACAGATCGCCGTAAACGGCCAATCACAGCGGCCGTTTACAGCGCGATCGGAGCTTCCAATGAGAGATGATCTCAAATGTAAACATATGAGATCATCTCTCATTGCTGGCTTTCTCTCCTTACACAGAGACCGTGTGTGAGGAGGGAGAGCGACCTGTGATAAATTGTGAGTGCCAACCTTTAGTTGAAACACACATCAGAGCCCAACAGAGCCCATACAGTGCCCATACAGGCACCGCAATGCCATCCACCATCACCACAATGCCATCCACCATCACCGCAATGCCATCCACCAGCACCGCAGTGCCATCCACCAGCACCGCAGTACCTCGACAAAGGCCACGTACCAGTGGGGTGTCACCTCAGTTCCAAAAAGTTAGTTCCTATGCCAGCCTTCCCTACTCCCTTGAGGACCCCTTATGGCTTCCTCCTAATTCAGGAGAAGCTATCATTCGCCCTTTCACTGCCCAGCCAGGAGTCCAGGTGGACACAGAAAATTTTTCACCAATAGATTTTTTCAACCTTATTTTTACTGAGGACATGCTTGCATCGATTGTGGCCCAGTGCAACTTATATGTCTAACAATTCATAGCAAGTAACCCAATGTCCTATTATGCCCATCCCTACAAATGGAGAGCCCTAACAGTGGAGGAGTTTAGAATTTTTTTGGGCCTCACATTCTGTATGGGACTAACCAAAAAAAATGTATTACGTTCCTATTGGTCTACCCTCCCCATCCACCACATGCCCATCTTTTCCTCTGTAATGCCCAGGACCAGATAGCTCATGATTATGAGATTCCTACACTACAATGACAATACCCAGTGCCCTCCCCGAAATGACCCAAATTTTGACAAGCTTATAAAATTCACCCACTACTAAAATATTTTTCTGATATCTTCCCCCAGTTATTTACCCCAGACCAGCACATATGTGTGGATGAGTCCCTTGTCAAATTTAGTGGCAGGTTGGGCATAAAACAATTTATTCCCACCAAAAGGGCCCGCTATGGGGTGAAAATGTATAAATTGTGCGACCGAGCGACAGGGTATACCTATGCCTTCATGGTATACGAAGGGAAGGACACCCAGCTACATCCCCCTAATTGCCCAGAATATATTGGATCGAGTGGGAAAGTCGTTTGGGAACTCATAAACCCACTCCTGGAGAAAGGCTACCATCTGTATGTGGGCAATTTTTACACTAGTCTGCCCCTGTTCCGCAATCTTCACAGACAGAAGACTCCAGCATGTGGCACCGTAAGGAAGAACCGGAAGGGCTTTCCTCAAAGCCTCATCAACAAAAAGCTAAGAAGAGGGGAGATGGCGAGCTTACGGAATGAGGAAATTCTGGCTGTGAAGTGGAGGGACAGAAGGGACGTCTACATGCTTTCATCAATCCACAATAATACCGTCGTGGAGATAACCAGGAGGAATGGTCTAATCCAAAAGCCAACATGTATCTACGAATACAACAAGTTTATGGGGGGTGTCAACTTCAACGACCAGATGCTCGAACCCTACCATGCCACAAGACAAACATACCAGTGGTATAAAAAAGTTTCAATTTATTTGTTCAATTTGGCCATATATAACAGCTACGTTATTTATCATAAATCCACTGCAAGCCCCAAATCCTTCCTTGGCTACCAGGAGGAAATCACCACTGCCCTTGTATTCCCGAACGGCCCACCAGAAACCATTCGATCCAATGTAATTAGCAGACTCTCCGAACGCCACTTTCCCGAAAAAATCCCCCCCAGACCAACAGGCCAAAAACGGCAGAAAAAATGTGGGGTGTGCACCAAAGTAGGAGTGAGAAGAGACACTACTTTTTATTGTCCCCAATGTCCTTCCCAACCAGGCCTCTGCATAGTTGACTGTTTCTGCCGTTACCATACTTCACTAAATTATTAGTGAAGTATGGTAAACATAACCCTCACTTCCTGCCATTTACCTTCACACCCCGTATGCCTCTACTTGCTCTGTAACTGACCCTGGCTTGTTTTTTGACCACGCTTCTGCCTACCAATTCTGTTTATATCTTTGCCTGATCTGGAACTGACCCTGGCTTGTTATTCGACCATGCTTCTGCCTACCGATTCTGTTCATACCTCTGCCTGATCTGGAACTGACCCTGGCTTGTTATTCGACCACGCTTCTTCCTACCGATTCTGTACATACCTCTGCCTGATCTGGAACTGACCCTGAACTGTTTGACCATCCTTTTTGCCTGCCTCTTGGACTGATCTTGTACCCTGCCACTGGACTAGTGGGATTCATAACACAGGGATCTCACATATGCGAGGGGCTCCAGAATTGTTTTTCTGGATGAAGAAAACATTTTTTTTGTTTTCTCATTCCTAGATTAGGGTCTGGAGACTCGGAGGCTTCAAAGAGATTTGGGTGGGAGAAGCCTCTACCCCTGTCCCCATTCTGTCCTTAACGAGGCCCTACTTCTGCCTGCTGCCTGTAGGACCTATGCCATCATGCCTTTGCCTGTCACATGAACTGACCACACCACATGGATGGACCATGTTCCTGCCTACTACCAGGATCAATATTTTGGCACTGCTGACAATCTCTGCCTGCACTGACCCTGGATTGTATATGGACAGTATCCCTGCCTGCTGCCTGTACTGACTACGGACAGTGTACCTGCCTGTTGCCTGGACAATTGCGTTTGCTTTTGCTGACCAAGTCCCTGCCTGCTGCCTGGACCAGTGCTATCCTCCTGTGGACAACAGTGCTACTAAAAGCACAGGTAATCTTTTTTTTTACCCTTTGCTCAGCAGAATGTATTTTGGGGTGTAATTCTTGGTATGTGTATGCTATGTGTCCCTAGAACACCTGACGGTGTTCCTTGTATGTGGCCAGGCTGTGTAAAAGTCTTACACATGTGGTATCGCTATACTCAGGAGGAGTAGCAGAATGTATTTTGGGGTGTCATTTTTGCTATGTACATGCTACGTGTTGGAAATATCTTATAAATGGACAACTTTGTGTACAGAAAAAATGCGTTTTCATTTTTTTCCACATTTTCCAAAAACTTCTGGAAAAAAATGAACCGTTCAAAAGACTCATTATGCCTCATAGATTATACGTTGGGGTGTTAGCTTTCCAAAATGGGGTCATTTTATGGGCGTTTCCATTGTCCTGGTGCTCCAGGGCCTTCAAAAGTGTAATAGGTGGTTGAGAAATGAGATGCGTAATTTATGCTCCTAAAACCCTTGAAGGTGCTATTTCAGTATTGTGCCTCTGTATGTGGCCAGGCTGTGTAAAAGTCTTACACATGTGGTATCGCCATACTCTGGAGGAATAGCAGAATGTATTTTGGGGTGTCATTTTTGCTATGTACATGCTACGTGTTGGAAATATCTTATAAATGGACAACTTTGTGTAAAAAAAATGCATTTTCATTTTTTTTCCACATCTTCCTAAAACTTCTGGAAAAAAAATGAACCGTTCAAAAGACTCATTATGCCTCATAGATTATACATTGGGGTGTTAGCTTTCCAAAATGGGGTCATTTTGTGGGCGTTTCCATTGTCCTGGTGCTCCAGGGCCTTCAAAAGTGTAATAGGTAGTTAACAAGTTAGATGTGTAATTTATGCTCCTAGAACACTTGATGGTGCTCCCTGCATGTTGGGCCTCTCTATGTGGCTAGGCTGTGAAAAAGTCTCACACATGTGGTATCGCCATACTTAGGAGGAGTAGCAGAATGTATTTTGGGGTGTCATTTGTGGTATACACATGCCATGTGAGAGAAATAACCAATTACAATGACAATTTTGTGGGAGGAAAAAAAAAAAATCTTAATTTTGCAAAGAATTGTGGGAAAAAATGACAACATCAAAAACCTCACCATGCATCTTACTGAATACCTTGGAATGTCTACTTTCAAAAAAGGGGTCATTTGGGGGGTATTTATACTGTCCTGACTTGTTAGGGTCACAAGAAATGAGATAGGCCACCAGTAAGCAAGTGTGATCAATTTTTTATGATTTGCACCACAACTTGTAGACTCTATAACTTTCACACAGACCAAATAATATCCACTAATTTTGGTTATTTTTACCAAAGATATGTAGCAGTATAAATTGTGGCCAAAATTTATGAAGAAAAATTAATAATTTGCAAAATTTTATCACAGAAACAAAGAAAAATGCGTTTTTTTTCTAAATTTTCGGTCTTTTTTCATTTATAGCGCAAAAAATAAAAAGCCCAGAGGTGATAGAATACCACCAAAAGAAAGCTGTCATTGTATGAAAAAAGAACACAAAATTCATTTGGGTACAGTATTACATGACTGAGTAATTGTCATTCAAAGTTTGAGAGCGCTGAAAGCTGAAAATTGGTCTGGTCACGAGGGGGGTTTAAGTGCTCAGTTGTCAAGTGGTTAAACACACACAGAAATGTACAGTAACATCACCAAACAATTTACGAGCAAAGCCTCATTCCACAAGAGAATGACACTCTCTTCCCACATATTTTCTTCTAATGAAAATGAACTAAAATAATTTGAAAAGTCCATCCCTTTGGGCAAATTACTGTATTTATTGGCGTATAACACTCACTTTTTCACCATGAAAATCGGGTGCAAATAGCGTGTGCGTGTTATACGCCAATACTTTAATTTTAGCTGCCTTGGAGGGGACAAGGAGGGGGGCGGGACGAGTGCCGTCAGATTACATACAGTGAGAATCTCCTGTTTACTTGGCGGCCTCTGTAATAGGAAGTCCCTTCTCCTGGGCCGCTATTGGACCACTGTTCTGTCTATCATAGGAGATTCTCACTGTATGTAATCTGTCGGCGCTCGTCTCGACCCCCTCACTGTCCCCTCTAGGCTGCAGATTGACATCGATCAGGCTGCACTGATGGCAGTGGTGAGGCTGCTGCATTGAAGGCAATGGTAAGGCTGCTGCGTTGATGGCAATGGTGAGGCTGCATTTATGTGGACTGATAAGGCTGCATTGATGGCAATGGTGAGGCTGCAGATGGGCACTGACCCTTATTTTGCTTCAAAGCTCCTTATTTAAAATTTAAGTTTTTTTCCTGAAACTCCCCTCTTAAAATGAATATGCGTGTTATACGCCTGTGCGTGTTATACGCCGATAAATACGGTATATTTTTTCCAGTAAAAGAAATCTAGCTAGCAAAAAGTCTTTGGATATAGAAGCGCTGAGGTGAATAAAATCTCTTGACCACGGAGATCTCTAAACACTAACACTATCTGGCTATATACCCCAAAGTTCTCTTTTCTTTTAGAAGAACAGAAGACAACATTTTCTTTGCATAATCACCAATAAAACCGGGGATCTGGAAATGTCAGTTTCTTCCCTTGTTTATCCACGGTGGTCATAAAATAGACAATGTCATCTTTTCCAGGTCTGCAAATGACCACCTTGTCAGCATAGATGTGTCGACCATAATTCCAATGCAGCAAGCATCCATTGAAACTTTCATCCATAGTAGCAGAGTACCCAGCTTTCCGGAAAGGTTTTGGTACAAACAAATAGTCCCAAACAGCTTCACGGTAACACTGTTCCTGGTTGGCCTCAATTTCCTGCATAATTTCCTGAGTGATGTAGGGAAATTCCAGACCATATTCTGTGGCAACACGTTTGGTGAGCACTCTCTGTAAACGGGCAAGTCTAGGCAAAGCTCTGTTTTTCCCCAAACCAGGAGGCACACAAGAATTTGGTGATTTGCGCACCACACCATGGATCCGATGGGTGTCGGCTCAAACTCAAGCAAACTAGCAACTTTAGACAATGTCTCTTTAGTAGTACTGTGCGGCTCCACACAAGGTGATGTCTTCCCAGAATCCATGGCTATCCACTCTGAGAAAGTAAAGGCAGAAGCAACATCTTCACCCTGGCCCACAATAATTCCTGTGACATTGTCTCAAACAAATCATCATCACCGGAGAGATTTGACATCTATCTCCGAGTCTCTCAACTCTTCTGCTGGCAAATATTTACAAAGAGTCCCAGATATGTTCCCCTTTGATCTCTCACCCGTTCCTGACGTGAACTTCTCCGGATCCATATACTCCTCCGGCTCCGGTTCGGGTAGTCTCTGGGGCAGGCCTCGACCACAGCCTCGGGAAGCCTTCACATATCCCACCTTCCTTGGGACAGGTGCAGCGGGGATAGGTGTAGTAGAAGTAGAAACAAGAGTGATGTCCGCTGATGAAGCGGTAACAGCGACATCTCCCTCAGGAACACTCACGGTAGCAGACAAGGTCACGGCCTGTTGCTCTCCAGCAGCAATGGCAGCAGTTTCCACTGTGGCAATTGCTGTAGCCCAGTCCACATGATAAGCATGGGGCGACATTGTAGGTTGCTCCACTATGAACAAATATTCTCCGCACTGCAAACAGCGAACAAATGGACGGAGATGTATGGCCAGTCCTTCACACTTATGGCAAAGCATGCCCAGCCCTTCAATGTCTCCAACAGTGTATAGTACGAACCGCCCCTGCTGCTTCAAACGAATGCCGGTATCTGTCAGCAGGGTTCCGGCTAGCATAGCACCTGCAGCGGTACTTGTAGGAAACATCTTGGATCCCATAGTCGACGGTACCAATGGAAAAGACGACATGGCTGCACTCTGATCCTCTCAGTACGGTCACGAGGCCTCTCTTCTCCTTTGGCGCCAGACACACACACACACGCATCCCATGCAGCAACAAGTAGATGTGGCTCCTCCCTCTTGTTCCTCTGATCACGTAGCTCCCGACTTTTACTTCTCACCCGCAGCCTACGCAGTCAGAAATGTAATCCTGCAATTTAACCCCTTCTTTTCCTGGAGAAAGTGACAAAGTCCAGAAACCTCTTTTAACATAGACTCCCGGTGAAATACTTCTCAGGGCTGAATAGAGTAACGGCAAACAATCCCGGACGATGCCCCCACATGTAGCAATAACTCACAGTGGAGCTGCCGATTTAAAGCGGGCTGTTACCATCACCTTTTTACCTGTAATTTCACCAACACCGAACTTAGAGTCCACGTTGAACTTATTATCAGACAATGTGTGCACCATTCACTTGAGTACTTTTCCAATGCTTTAATGGGAGATAACTGGAAGAAGTAGCAGGAAAGAGGTAGAAGAAGAGTTGCAGGGAAGTTCAAATACCTTTTCTTGGTGTAGCACTAAGGAATTGAAATCTGAAGGATGAATATATCCTCCGTTCAGGATTAAATCTTTGCCCGTCCGGATAGGTCTCTCTCACTAACCTAGCAGCTGGAACGCAGCACGAACAAGAAAAAAGTCTCTGCCACAGACTTGAGTGAAACAAAACTGTACAATCCTCTGCCACAGGATGTAGTAGTTTTCGATGAACAGCAAACACAGTACCAGAACCTTTAAGCCGACCCGGCAGTACTTGTGCAGTAGATTAGTTTAGGATGCGTCCTCCAATCGAGTCACCAGGCCCTTCTTAAGACCAGCCTTGCATGGTCCCTTCCAAGATGGGTCCTCCCCTGGATCTTCCCAATTGTCCGGCTTCTTCCCGCAGGACAGATAGCACAGGACCATCCCAGTGATAGCAGGCCCCAGACAGGCTTCTGGGCCTACCCGCACTGCTGCCGCAACGCAACCCTCCAGGCCGAAGGGCCGCGAGGTAGAACTCACTAACACATACCTTTAGTCCAGGAGAGCCACGAGGTAAAAGACTCCTAGAAGCATGGCGTCTGTCCCATAAATACTCTCTCCCAGAATGCAACCCGGAGGACCACCTCCGCCGAGTTGTCTACGGGACAGAAGAGCACTCATATACTTCAGCTTGTTGCTTTCCAACACCGACCCATGGTGACAACGACACCCACAGGCAGAATGTGGAACTGCACGCAACACAGCCAAACTGGAACAGAGGCTAATCTAACAGTAAATTGAATCTGAACTATGTACAGCACAGATGACCCACTAAATTTACATATAAGCGGTAGATTGGAGAATCTACCAGCGCTACATCTGTCTCTGAGCTCTTCAGGCAGTTCCTTTGACCTCATGATTCTCATTTGTTCTGACATGCACTGTGAGCTGTAAGATTTTATATAGACAGGTGTGTGGCTTTCCTAATCAAGTCCAATCAGTATAATCAAACACAGCCGGACTCAAATGAAGGTGTAGAACCATCTCAAGGATGATCAGAAGAAATGGACAGCACCTGAGTTAAATATATGGGTGTCACAGCAAAGGGTCTGAATACTTAGGACCATGTGATATTTCAGTTTTTCTTTTTTAATAAATCTGCAAAAATGGCAACAATTCTGTGTTTTTCTGTCAATATGGGGTGCTGTGTGTACATTAATGAGGAAAAAAATGAACTTAAATAATTTTAGCAAATGGCTGCAATATAACAAAGAGTGAAAAATTTAAGGGGGTCTGAATACTTTCTGTCCCCACTGTGTGTATATATATATATATATATATATATATATATATATATATATATATATATATATATATATATAATATGTGTGAATAGAAAAAGAGAGAATCGTGGACTATGATCCGGGATGTGGCCATGCTACCCAGCATCATTTTTTAAAATATATATATATATATATATATATATATATATATATATATATATACACACACACACACACTGACAGTGAAATTTGGCTGCACACAGAGCACACAGCCAAATCTCCTGTTTCTAATAATAATAACAATTTCGTCTAATGATATAAATGCATCTCACCTTTTGATCATATGTCTTTCCTTCTGCCATGGCCCATCCTCTGGTGTGTGCCCCATCATCACAAACAGACACAACACATGCTTACGTTCCTAGCTCCAAGATCGCTCTGCCAGTCAGCCTCCTGTCAGCTGCGAGTGAGCCACTTTATTAGCATATCAACAGGAAGTCCCAAAGCTCGAGTGTTGGGCTTCCAACAGCCAAACACCTCTTACAAAGCTTGTGACCTCACAAGAAATGAACACAGGATGTGAATGACCATATAACAAGTATTCGGCGCAACAATGGACAGCAAAATCCAATAATACAATGATGCACATAAAAGGTATATAATGGATGAAAGGGTTAACAGTTCATAGTAGCAATGAGTGGAGGGTGAGTCCGTAATAAGAGCTGCAGGTGGAAAAGGCAGGGGTAATGTGTAGAGTCCACATTCAGGGCAGCCTTCCGGAGGGAGTGAAAGCCATTATCCCAATGCACTGTAAGACAAGGAAAAGGAGGCGCCTCTGGGTGCAGACTGTTAAAACAATTTATTAAAATGAAACAGCAACAGCTGGTAATACACTCACATTTGAGTAGAAAGTATCAGGCATTTAAAATTGTCCCAGGGCAATCCAGGGGATCCGTGGAGTCATCTCTCGGCTGGTGGGTGTTAAATAGCTCTGGGCAGTCTAAGAACGCTGGATGTGAACGGCCGAGATACACATCCGGAGACAGGCACCAAAGGGAGGCTTGGTAGGCAGCCGATCCAGACACGGGATGATGACGTCACACGATATGCGACGCGTTTCCTGAGCCGGCATGCCGTGAGTGGTGTGACGGCGGCGCTCCTTTGTCAAGCTGATTGGCTGGGAGCTGAAGAGGATTTATATATGGAAGGTAGTGAGAGGGAGGAGAGCGGAGTTGTAAAGGAGGGAGGGGAAGGGGAGTGGCCTGGAGCTCTGTGTGTGTAGAAGTGTCAGCAGTGATAGGAATCAGGAAGAGGCAGCCATAAGAAATCAGGGAGAGGCAGCCATAAGGAAACATGGAACGAACTGGGGAGGGAGGATGTAAATGGAATTGGGAGGGGAAGGGGAATGATGTGAGGGGGGGGAGGGTAAAAGAAGAAGGGGGAGAAAAAAAAAAAAAGGAAAGAAGAGCTATTGGAAGATGAAACTGAGACCATGTGTGTCCTATGATGGACACAGGGGGAAGAATGAATAAGCATATGTATATGTACCTATGGGAAGGGGGGAGGGAAAAAAGGGAGACGGGAAGGGAATATTGTGATGTGTGCTATATGTTGGTTGTATATAAGCACATCAGTAGGCGATCAGATGTAGTGGGTTACAGGAATTAACTATAAAAATATGGCTGAATTTCATGTACGTACTTAGACGTACACCCACATGGGTAAAAAGGGAAATGGGGGGGGGAAGGAGAGGGGAAAGGGGAAAAAACGAAAAGGGGAGGGGGAATAGAAGGGAGAAGTATGGGGAGGGGGGAGGAAATGGGGGGGGAGGAAATGGATAAAAGGAATGTAAGAAAGAGAAGAGGGGGAAGGAAAGGGACTGATACAGACACCTGTATATGTTAAGTACACAGAGTCCCAGTGGGGATAAAACGAAGGTATAGAACAGGGGGAGGAGTGGAGGAAGTGCATGTATACATGTTGTCGACACATATCAACATATATTTACCACATTAAACACTTTGTAAAAAGTCATTATCAATAAAACTAAAAAGTGAAATAAAAATGGAGTAAAAACAGTAATGATTATAATAAAATAAAATAAAATAAATGGGATAATGGGGATTTTGTGAGTATCATATAGGCTAATATTAGTGTGAATATTACAAAATGGATGGAGTTCCAATGCATTCGTTGATTCCTCCAGGCGAAAGGACATCTAGGCGATAGATCCAATAGGTCTCCCTCGCACATAATTTTTTGAACCTTTCGGCGGGCGAGAGAGACCTAGGGATCTGTTCTATGACCCAAACTGACAGTCCATGGGTGGAGCTCTTGTGTGCTACAGCGAAATGTTTTGGTACACTATGGGGGTCTGTGCCACCCTCAATGTATCTCCTGTGTTCCCCGAACCGTTGTCTCAGCGGCCGGATAGTGCGGCCGACATATATGAGGCCACAGGGGCACATGAGACCATACACCACATAGTCGGATGCACAGTTGTAGAAGTCTTTCAGGATGTATGTGTGGCCTTTAGTGGAAAACGATTTTTGGCCATGTTGGACAAAATGACAGGTCTTACACAATTTTTTCCGACATTGGAACATCCCTACTAGAGGGATGAGTGGAGTAATGGACGGGAAAGCCGAGGTAGTCTTGAGTTTACTGGGAGCAATTTTGTTTTTAAGATTGGGGGCCTTCCGATAAGTAACCTGTGGATGTGTAGGGAAAATGGACCTGAGATGGGGATCCTGTTGGAGGATGTCCCAATGTTTCCGAAGTATCTTCTCCATTCTACTGTGTTGGGAGTGGAAAGTAGTGATGAACCGGATGGGGCGATTTGTAGGGGGCGTGTTACTGCGTGGAGTTTTTCCTTGAAGATATGATTCGTAGGCTGTCTCGACCAGATCTTTCGGATAACCTTTTTCGGAAAACTTATTTTTGAGGTGGGTACTGGCTTCCATGTAATCGTTTTTTCTGGTACAGTTTTGTCTCAGCCGACAAAATTGACCTTTGGGAATATTTTTAATCCAAGGAGGGTAGTGGCAACTCTTAAAATGAAGATAAGAATTGCCACTAGTGGGCTTGGTATAGTTCTTAGCATATATCTCCTGGTGGTCATGTCTTAATTCTAAATCCAGGAAGGCTAGAGAGGTCAGGTTATTGTCATGTGTGAAAGTTAATCCGTACTTGTTGTTATTGCAATATGAGGTGAATGATGGAATGAGATCTACGGGTCCGTCCCAGGTAATTATGATGTCATCGATGTATCTACCGAAAAAAACGATGTTGGCCGAGAAAGGGTTGTTGTGATGTATGTACTGCTGTTCCCAGAACCCCATAGCCAAGTTCGCATACGAGGGATCAAAGTTAGCCCCCATCGCAGTCTCTTGTAACTGTAAGTAGAAGTCACCATTAAATGTAAAATAGTTGTGCGTTAAACAAAACTTGGTGGCTTCTATGATGAACGAGGCCTGGCGGGGGTTGGTAAGTGGGTCTGTGGACAGGTAGTGCTCGAGGGCCATGATACCAAAGTCGTGAGGGATGGAAGTGTACAGGGAACTGACGTCTAGGGATAGCCAAGAATACGTGGGTTCCCAACTGTATGGTGAGAGTTGTTCCATGAGGTGTGTCCCATCCCGTATATAAGACTGAAGTTGGTGAACTAAGGGTTGTAGGTATCTGTCGACATATAGGCTAAAGCCTGAGGTAATGCTATCCATCGAGGCCACTATTGGCCTACCTGGGGGATTGTGTTGGTTCTTGTGGATTTTCGGTAGATGGTAGAAGTAGGGGATGGAATAAAAAGGTTTACGGAAAAAAAGGCTTTCTGCCTTAGAGATGATGTTATCACTGAGGGCAGTGGAGATCAGAGCTTCCGCTTCTACAGTGAAATTGTTGGTAGGATCTTTGGGAAGTTTCATATAGGTAGTGTGATCAGACAAAAGCCTTTCAGCCTCAGCAATGTAATCAACTTTATTTTGGAGGATGATGCCACCCCCTTTATCGGCAGGCTTAATAATGAGATCCACCGCTTGGATGAATTGTTGTAAAGATCTGGTTTCAGATGATGAGAGATTGTGTGATTTACTAGTATTGGTGGAGCTACAGAGTTTGGTCATGTCGGAAAAGACCACTCTGTAGAAACTCTCGATATAGGGCCCTTTCGAGTGTGTGGGAAAGAAAATTGATTTGGGCTTTAAATCAGAATGTATAATGGGAGGGGAGGTGATAAGGTGTTGTGTGAGTAACCTAGACAGGTCATCTTCTGTCCATGGAATGTCATCCGTAATATGTAGAATGTCTGGGCAGTCATAGTCATAGATGTCAGAAATGTTGTCGACATCTTCAAGTGGAGGTGAAGATGTAGTAGTGTTGGCCTGTTCAGTGGAGGTTAGTAGATCTTTGGCTTTTTTGATATTAAAGTGTCTTTGAAGAGTTAAATTCCTAATATAGCAATTCAAATCTTTAAAAAGCAAAAAAGGGTTTGGCCTATTGGTGGGAGCAAAGTTTAAGCCACGGCTAAGGAGTGCCGTGTCAGCAGAGGACAAGGTGTAATTGGAAAGATTGAAGATTTTTACCGTTTTTTTGGGTTCTGTGTGTAGAATGGCTCGTCTGGTTCGTCCCCCTCTACGGCCTCTTCTGTGAGTTATCTTTTTCTGGATATGGTTGCCGGAGGAGGACTGGACACTAAAAAAGTATCCTGAGAAGAGGCGTTGGAAAAACCAGCAGGGGTATGACATCCTGTGGTATGAAAAATAGGGGCAGGTGGGTCTATTTGGCTATTGACCTTATCTGTAGTTTGGGTATCTGAATGGAGGTGTGTATTATCTACGTGCGCTGTGGGTTGGTGAGGAAGGCCGGTGGTCCCGTTAGGGGGATCGGCATTTATGGTCTGATTGGGCGAAACCGTAGATGTGTGATTTTGCCTATTGTAGAATAGGGTTAGAGAAGTGATTAGTTCTCTATTTCTTTGTAAATATTTTCTAGGGTATTTTTGGTTAGAATCATGTAGTTTCTTACTTTTTTTCTGTGTGGATGTGGAATGATGGGTAGCGGACGGGTGTGGACCAAGTGTGTGCGAAGAAGGTCGGATTCTTTGGGATATAGGGAGCGTTTTGGGTCTCTGGGGTATATTAAGTTGTATGCTCATAAGGGGAGGGGGATAAGAAATAATAAAAAATTGTGTAAGACCTGTCATTTTGTCCAACATGGCCAAAAATCGTTTTCCACTAAAGGCCACACATACATCCTGAAAGACTTCTACAACTGTGCATCCGACTATGTGGTGTATGGTCTCATGTGCCCCTGTGGCCTCATATATGTCGGCCGCACTATCCGGCCGCTGAGACAACGGTTCGGGGAACACAGGAGATACATTGAGGGTGGCACAGACCCCCATAGTGTACCAAAACATTTCGCTGTAGCACACAAGAGCTCCACCCATGGACTGTCAGTTTGGGTCATAGAACAGATCCCTAGGTCTCTCTCGCCCGCCGAAAGGTTCAAAAAATTATGTGCGAGGGAGACCTATTGGATCTATCGCCTAGATGTCCTTTCGCCTGGAGGAATCAACAAATGCATTGAAACTTCATCCATTTTGTAATATTCACACTAATATTAGCCTATATGATACTCACAAAATCCCCATTATCCCATTTATTTTATTTTATTTTATTATAATCATTACTGTTTTTACTCCATTTTTATTTCACTTTTTAGTTTTATTGATAATGACTTTTTACAAAGTGTTTAATGTGGTAAATATATGTTGATATGTGTCGACAACATGTATACATGCACTTCCTCCACTCCTCCCCCTGTTCTATACCTTTGTTTTATCCCCACTGGGACTCTGTGCACTTAACATATACAGGTGTCTGTATCAGTCCCTTTCCTTCCCCCTCTTCTCTTTCTTACATTCCTTTTATCCATTCCCCCCCCCCCTATTTCCCCCCCCTCCCCATACTTCTCCCTTCTATTCCCCCTCCCCTTTTCGTTTTTTCCCCTTTCCCCTCTCCTCCCCCCCCCCCCATTTCCCTTTTTACCCATGTGGGTGTACGTCTAAGTACGTACATGAAATTCAGCCATATTTTTATAGTTAATTCCTGTAACCCACTACATCTGATCGCCTACTGATGTGCTTATATACAACCAACATATAGCACACATCACAGTATTCCCTTCCCGTCTCCCTTTTTTCCCTCCCCCCTTCCCATAGGTACATATACATATGCTTATTCATTCTTCCCCCTGTGTCCATCATAGGACACACATGGTCTCAGTTTCATCTTCCAATAGCTCTTCTTTCCTTTTTTTTTTTTTTTTTTCTCCCCCTTCTTCTTTTACCCTCCCCCCCTCACATCATTCCCCTTCCCCTCCCAATTCCATTTACATCCTCCCTCCCCAGTTCGTTCCATGTTTCCTTATGGCTGCCTCTCCCTGATTTCTTATGGCTGCCTCTTCCTGATTCCTATCACTGCTGACACTTCTACACACACAGAGCTCCAGGCCACTCCCCTTCCCCTCCCTCCTTTACTACTCCGCTCTCCTCCCTCTCACTACCTTCCATATATAAATCCTCTTCAGCTCCCAGCCAATCAGCTTGACAAAGGAGCGCCGCCGTCACACCACTCACGGCGTGCCGCTCAGGAAACGCGTCGCATATCGTGTGACGTCATCATCCCGTGTCTGGATCGGCTGCCTACCAAGCCTCCCTTTGGTGCCTGTCTCCGGATGTGTATCTCGGCCGTCCACATCCAGCGTTCTTAGACTGCCCAGAGCTATTTAACACCCACCAGCCGAGAGATGACTCCACGGATCCCCTGGATTGCCCTGGGACAATTTTAAATGCCTGATACTTTCTACTCAAATGTGAGTGTATTACCAGCTGTTGCTGTTTCGTTTTAATAAATTGTTTTAACAGTCTGCACCCAGAGGCGCCTCCTTTTCCTTGTCTTACTGTGAATGACCATATAAGGATTTAACAACACAACAAAATACATACAACCAAATGACGATGACTAGAGTTCCTCATGGATGGGAGATTATCTGCAGGTGTACGTCATGGCCCCCCAAACATGTTGATCAGGCATACCAGGGGTGACATGAGCAAACAACTGCTAAACCGATAATGTCTTTGCAGAGAGAACACACTCCCACCAGACGATCGTTCTGTGCATTACACAGGGGCCCTTTGCTGGCGGACATGTCCTCTCTCCGCAAACACCTCTCTCCAAACACCAGGAAGTTTTCCACTACCTAACAGGTCTCAACCAGCGTCAGTCTGCCCCAGTCAGCTCTTCAGAGCGGGCTGTGAGAGAGCAGACACTGGGAGACTCTTATGACAATACATTAACATAAAATTTTCCACAACAGTCCCTCCTCTTGTCATATGATCCCATGTGTCCCTTGATGAATCCTGATCTTCTTCTTAGTCCATAAAAAGTAAAACACGGCTTGACATGTAGACTCTGTTGGAGATGACGTGGTGAGGTGTAGTAGTCGCTGGTCGTTCTGGGATCCTCTGTGTCTTGTACGTGGGTCGGGCTTCGGGGGATCTCATCAGGGAAGATGTGGTCATCTGCTCAGGCTCTGGTCAAGCGTCCAATCAGGCAACAGGAGCACCTCATCATGGCATATAGAAGGAATAGAAACAAAAACAACATAAGTATATATACCCCTACTTCCTTCACTATGATCCACTTCAAAATAAAAATTAAATCCCCAACGATTCCCAAAACCCTTTAAAAGGATTCCAACCTTTACTAGCTATAGCTTTGGCTTTGCCTTGTAGGGATCTAAACCTTATCCATATGGGCCTGAACTTTGTCACTACTATCCCTGATCCAGATATAACAATCTTTACTTATGAATTCCCAGAAACCCTTGGACTGTGGGAACTTCCTTGTAGCTTCAACAGTTACATGCAAGTGTTTCATAAGCTCAAGCCCCCACTGTGTACAAGCAATTCCCTTCCAGCTGACCCTACCAGTCTTACCTTCTCTCGCGCCATCAGATCCTCACGATCGGCCGTGACATAAGATGCTGGGACGAATTTCACCAGCACACATGAACCTCTTGCCTTACGGGAAATTACCTTATAAGCTATAGATCCGAATACTACCAAACTACAGTTGAAGCACACTTGTGGGCTACCTAGTTATCCCGATACCAAAGCTGGCAAAAACCAGAGCTATTGTTAAAATCATAATTAATTTTACCCTCTAGAAATGTTTTGTTAAGTTCCTTTGACAGGTGTCGGTTTGGATTTTACTAGTCTGACAAAACTCCTCACACCAATATGAACGTCACATATAGCATGTACCACTGTCATTGCTGGGGCACTAGTACCCGACCATGTGTCCTGTTCTCTTTCTTAGCTAGTTGGGATGCTTTTCATCGTTACACTTGCCAAAATTTATTAAACAAAAAATATAAATTAACGAAGATACTTCTCAACTCTTTGTGGTTGAAAAGCTTCTTGCAGTGGCTGGCGTGGTCTCATCCCTCAAGCTTCTTTACAATGACCCAGTCACCTGGTTGGAAAGAATGTAAACTGGTTATTGTGTCAGGATCCAGGATGGACTCCTGAACCCTGTCGTGGACCTTTTGAAATCCATGTTACAGTGATTGCACCCACCCCATCAGCTGAGAATGTAGGTGACAGCTAATGAGGAAAGTACAACTCTGTTTTTGGTTGACCTCCAAACAAACCTCATATGACAATAACCCGGACATCGGGACTGTGGTCACTGCATAACCTGTGCGTGGCTTACCATCTGGGGTGTAATACCTAGAACCAGTGACAAAAAGGTTCTTGGCATCTGGGATGGGAGCCTCTTTCACCAGACTGCTGCTTGCTGATTCAAATTCTATCAAAGAAAGACAGTCTTGGCACAAACTTGGTTTGAATTACAAAGGTTAGTATTATTGGTTTGAATAATTGTCATTCTCACCACTCTCATCCCCCCTTTTCTTCCCTCCTCATTACAAACTGGAGGAAGACTTGCAGGGTTTAGAATGGTGCAGAATAAAACAATGAAATAGCCTATGATACTTTTACCTTCTTATACACCTGTACACACACTTTCAGAAACTCTTTGGACCTGAAAAGATACTTATAAACAAAAGTTATTAACTCTATCCTTCAAAGAATGGTAAACAATACAACATTCGTGTACATTGGCAAATTGTCACTTGACATTCCACAAAACCAATAATAACTAAACCCTCTGTAAATCTTACTTTCACGTTTTTTTACTAAAATACAACAGCCGCGACACGCAAGAGGGCTGTGGCGGTAGGTTCAAACATGTTACTACATACAAACATTGAAACGAGACAAACATTTAGATACAAATGTGGGGAGATATTTCATAGTTCCCAAAAACAAAAATGAAAAAAAAATAAAAACTACCAGATGGAATGCTGCCTTCACTCTTTTAGCGATAGAAAAAGAATACAATTTGAAAAGCACGAGAGCATTTCGAAATCTTTGCATGGACCAGCCACATTACAGATTTCTGAAGCCACAGTCGCGCTACATCAACTCCAGAGGGATACCCAAAATAGTATCCTTGGACCACCTAAGTCAATCTTTCTGGGGTTTAATGGCCTTTTCCTCAGAACTAGACTCCATGCTCTTGTGCATCTGTTTGACTGTGGGAAGCCTCGCATTCCTTCCCTTGCACGGACTGCCATTGCCCATGGCGATTCGAATCGGCTTATCGTCTTATCCCCGCGTCCAGGGAAAACCCTTGCACCTATTTCGGAGACCACCGCCCGGTGTCTTCTTACACGGTGGATTGACGGACTACAACCACTATTAGTCACTCAACTAAAAACACTAAAACGAGGCATCAACTCTGTGGCTTGTTGTCCCAACACTTTTGGCACAGAACTACAGAGTTCCACTCTTTTTAACAACCAAACTATTAACTATGCCAAATGATTCGCCAATAACCACAGATCAACCCCTGAATTATGTCTCTACCCCTCACAGTGTATGCATACACAAGCGCATTGCGCTGTACGACCGTACACTGCATCGCCAGACGAATCTACACAGAGCACTTTTGCCTGCTTCTTTTACAAAACACTGCGGCTTCTCTCTGTACCTAGATATTACAACAATTACTTGGAGGCCTCCTGTTTGCTCTCTACCCAAAACTGTATTACAGTATAAACCTTAATTTAATTTAAAAATAATTTCGTGCTTCCAAACACAAGTCAAAAGACCCCAAGCCCCTCCCACCAACTTCCTGTTGCACACTTGAGTAGGAAGAGGGAGGGGGAGGGGAAGCCTTGAATTGCTTCATATTTTGTCTATCAAGACATTAGTAAAATCTATGGCTAACATCAACAAATAAAAACTTTTGTCCAGGAGTGGGTAGAATAAGCCCCCATACTGCAAATGGGAGGGAATCCCCCTTGACTCACATATCCCCTGGGAAGTCAAACCACAAGTTTTGAGACCGAAATACCACACAACAGTGTAACAAAAGCCAAAAACTGAAACTCCTGCAAAAAGACGGCTGAAGGAGTTCAACCAAAGCCTTTTCCCTTCCACTGCAGGCCACAAACAAAATGGCACCATTAACACATGAAATCGAGATTTCTTCACTAGAAACATAAACTTCTTTAAAACACCTGGAATAAAAACCTAAATGATTCTACTGGAAATGGAATTCAGTACAAAACCAGATATATTTCGCTTGAGACTAAAATCAGCAGAAACAAAAAGGCAGTTGCAGCAGTCGAAAATTGGTCCACGGCAAAATGGTGACTGAAACCCGGACTACAGAAAAATGGCCGACATTAACAAATGACAAGACAAGCCAGGATTTTCCTACAAAAACTGACTATACAATTGAGACACTAATTGAGACACCAATTTTAACACTTATCCCTAGACAAACACTTTAGGCTATGTCAATTAGGGCCTATACTGAAATATAGGCATATTTAACTAAACAATATTGGGTGGCACAGTGGTGTAGTGGTTAGCACCCCCGCCCAGCAGCAAAAAGGACCGCTGGCTTAAATTCCAACCACGACACCACCCGCCCGGTCTCTGCATGTTCTCCCTGCGCCTGCGTGGGTCTCCTCCGGGCACTCCGGTTTCCTCCCATACTCCAAAGACATGCTGGCAGGCCAATTGGCCTCCTTCCAAAATTGGCCCTAGTACATGAATGCAAACCTGGGACCCCGGACTGCGGGCTCCCCGAGGGCAGGGACCGACGTGAGCATGCGATGCAGGTGTGGAGCCCTGCGCAAACCGATGGCGCTATATGGGTACCTTTTAAACAAATATGAGCATCTCAATGAGACACAATGCACAGGGACAACAGCAGACACACACCCACACTCACTCAGGCTGAACTGGATGGACTGGTGTCTCCACCCAACCCCACCAACCATGCAATTATGTAATATATCCAAAACGCCAAAGTTACATAAAACATGAAATAAATCGTCTTAAACAATACACTCTTGTCGCAAATACAACACAATATTTGACTCTGAGAGTTAGAACTCCCCCCATACTATTACCTAGAAACCTGAGACCCCCCCCCAGGTGTAAACAGCTCCTATTTTGATGTCCCAACAATGCATGGGCACTTGGATATGCGACAGGCATTTCAACTTAAAACCAATATTCAATACAGAAAACGCAATAGTTTCCTTGAAAAGTATGTAAACAGTACAAAAATAGAATTCACAAAATGGTGCCTAGAAGCCAGATTGTAGCTTTTAGCACATGGCTTTGCACACACAAAGGAATACACAATGGAGCAGCTTCCCCTGTAGGAAGGCCCACAGGTCTTCAAAATGGCCGCCGATCCACATGGTGACTCCAACAAAAGCCAGACCCCAACAAAATGGCGCATTTTCCCGCCAAATCCAATACAAAGATGGATGAACATTTCAAAGTTCACACACAAAGGAATAGAAAATAGCCGACCGTAGTCACATGGTAGACATCAAAAGGAAATAGCAGACAAAAACCATTTTCCTGCCAAAACCAAAAATTTCTCCCCAAAAAATTACATATTTGCGATACTAAATGAACGCTTAGGCAAACATTTAAAAGTGTTAAAGTTACGAAAAAGCACAACTTAGGAACACATGGTAGATGAAATCTGGACCACACTAAAAACACAAGCACACGGCTGAGACATACCCTCTTCTCAAACTCAGTTCACATCAGCGTTCACAGGAACAAGACATTGAGAGGTACAGACAGTGAATGCTTGCATGTTCTTTTCATCTCAAAACAAAACCTTTCTATTGTCCACAGGGAGCAGCCAACTTTCACCATTGTAAAATGCTTGGCCGCCCCTCCCCCAGGCAGCAAGCTCACTTAAAAAATGAAGCAGTCATTTTCAAACTAAAAGCTTTCCTATACAACTTTCAAAATCCACTAACCATTAGGGGTGTTGAAAATGATCGGCGCATCAATGCATCGGGATTATACCCTTCCCGATTCGGCATCGATGCGGTAACCCGGCATAATCGATTATGCGTGACGTCATTCCGGCTCCTCCCCCTCCTGCCCCCCCTCGCACAGCAGTGGGTTTGCTGGAATGACAAGCCGCCGATCGGCTGGCTGCGCCTGGTGCTGCTCCCTCCTGAACGGACAATGTAATCTCAGAGTGCTGCCCCCACCCATGCTCCCCCCCTCCTCTGGGATCTGTATCTCTGGACAGTGACACCGATCATCTCCCTGATGGGCGGGCGCTGAGACTGCACGGAGCTGAGACACACAGAGATCACTGCAGCTGTGTTAACAGTCGTCGGATGAGGCATAGGGTAGGCTTCAAGAAACGAGCAATGAGGAGAGGAGGGGGGATGGTAGGAGTGCTCCGGAGGTGAGAGCCTGTCAGGCTTGATATATGTGAGGGGTGAGTGCATAGAAGTGGCACATCCCCCACCTGCTGCAACTATCCAGTGTGTGTGTACTGTATGCCTAACACATTGGGGGCTGCACAAACTTTTATTGTTGAATTTCTTACTGTGATTTTCCTATCATCTCTCCCCTCTGGAACCATCTACTGATCTGCAAGCAGTATATTTCTTGCTGATTGGAATGTCTTCCTTTTTTATTTTTGCAGTAATGTTGACCTGTTTACTATCCAAGTTGCTGCCAAAAGACTCAATGGATTTGTTAAAGTGATACTAAAAGGGTATTATTTTTTCTTTAAAATAAAAGATATCATACTTACCTGCTGATATCCTGTACTATGTCTCTGACCATCCCCTGTACTATGTCTACAGTCTCTCTGACCATCCCCTGTACTATGTCTACAGTCTCTGATCATCTCCTGTACTATGTCTGCAGTCTCTGTCCATCTCCTATAGAATATGTCCGCAGTCTCTGACCATCCCCTGTACTATGTCTGCAGTCTCTGATCATCTCCTGTACTATGTCTTCAGTCTCTGTCCATCTCCTATAGAGTATGTCCGCAGTCTCTGACCATCACCTGTAGTATGTGCGCAGTCTCTCTGACCATCCCTTGTAGTATGTCTGCAGTCTCTGACCATCTCCTGTATTATGTCTGCAGTCTCTGATCATCTCCTGTACTATGTCTGCAGTCTCTGACCATCTCCTACAGTATGTCCGCAGTCTCTGACCATCCCCTGTAGTATGTGCGCAGTCTCTCTGACCATCCCCTGTAGTATGTCTGCAGTCTCTGACCATCTCCTGTAGTATGTCTGCAGTCTCTGACCATCCCCTGTACTATGTCTACAGTCTCTCTGACCATCCCCTGTACTATGTCTACAGTCTCTGATCATCTCCTGTACTATGTCTGCAGTCTCTGTCCATCTCCTATAGAATATGTCCGCAGTCTCTGACCATCCCCTGTACTATGTCTGCAGTCTCTGATCATCTCCTGTACTATGTCTTCAGTCTCTGTCCATCTCCTATAGAGTATGTCCGCAGTCTCTGACCATCACCTGTAGTATGTGCGCAGTCTCTCTGACCATCCCTTGTAGTATGTCTGCAGTCTCTGACCATCTCCTGTATTATGTCTGCAGTCTCTGATCATCTCCTGTACTATGTCTGCAGTCTCTGACCATCTCCTACAGTATGTCCGCAGTCTCTGACCATCCCCTGTAGTATGTGCGCAGTCTCTCTGACCATCCCCTGTAGTATGTCTGCAGTCTCTGACCATCTCCTGGAGTATGTCTGCAGTCTCTGATCATCTCCTGTATTATGTCTGCAGTCTCTGATCATCTCCTGTACTATGTCTGCAGTCTCTGACCATCCCCTGTATTATGTCTGCAGTCTCTGACCATCCCCTGTACTATGTCTGCAGTCTCTGACCATCCCCTGTATTATGTCTGCAGTCTCTGACCATCCCCTGTATTATGTCTGTAGTCTCTGACCATCTCCTGTAGTATGTACGCACTCCTCAGTCTGACCATCTCCTGTAGTATATCCGTAGTCTCTCTGACCATCTCCTGTAGCATGTCTGCAGTCTCTGACTATCTCCAGCTGGTCAGAGACTGCAGACATGATACAGAAGATGGTCAGAGACTGCAGACATGGTACAGGAGATGATCAGAGACTGCAGACAATGTCTGCAGTCTCTGACCATCTCTTGCAGTAGGTCTGCAGTCTCTGACCATCTCTTGTACCATGTCTGCAGTCTCTGACCATCTCCCCTAGTATTTTGGGGAGAGCCTGGAGCTCCTTTAAGTTGTTGTCTGCTGTGTTTAGACTTTGCTACATGCAGGGAGTGTTGTCTTTTTTTTAAAGAACAGATCGAATAAAAAAAAATGGAGTTCTCCTGACAGCTTGAATTTTTTTGATGAAAACCATGCGCACTTGCACTGTAATCGTGATGCATCGTGGAATCGAATCGAATCGTTGACATGATAATCGTAATCGAATCGAATCGTGAGGCCAGTGAAGATGCGCACCTCTACTAACCATCTGTGTCTTGAGACAATTAAACACTCTACAAAACTCATGTAATCTACTTGTCCCATACATAAGTAATAATTACAATTCATCCATTTCTCACATGCATTACAAACTTGTTACACAGCATGCAATTACTTACACATACACACAGTCTCCTTACACAAATATTCGAGATACAAATCACACACACGCAGGCACACACACACAGGCACACACACACGCAGGCACACACCAGACATACGATCAAACTTCCAGCATTATCTCAAAAGACGAAAAATTTGTTCTTTTCGCGAGGCAGACCCTCCCCAACACATCTTAATGATCCGATTCTGAAGGAGGTTCTGTTCACTCCTAAGTTCTGACTCGCCAAGCTGACAGCGAAATTTGGCTGCACACAGAGCACACAGCCAAATCTCCTGTTTCTAATAATAATAACAATTTCGTCTAATGATATAAATGCATCTCACCTTTTGATCATATGTCTTTCCTTCTGCCGTCCTCTGGTGTGTGCCCCATCCTCACAAACAGACACAACACATGCTTACGTTCCTAGCTCTAAGATCGCTCTGCCAGCCAGCCTCCTCTCAGCTGCGAGTGAGCCACTTTATTAGCATATCAACAGGAAGTCCCAAAGCTCGAGTGTTGGGCTTCCAACAACCAAACACCTCTTACAAAGCTTGTGACCTCACACGTCAGTCTGCCCCAGTCAGCTCTTCAGAGCAGGCTGTGAGAGAGCAGACACTGGGAGACTCTTATGACAATACATTAACATAAAATTTTCCACAACAATACACACACACTCACATATATATGTATGTATATATATATATATACACACACCACACAGTTGTGCTCATAAGTTTACATACCCTGGCAGAATTTATGATTTCTTGGCCATTTTTCAGAGAATATGAATGATAACACAAAAACTTTTCTTTCACTCATGGTTAGTGTTTGGCTGAAGCCATTTATTATCAATCAACTGTGTTTACTCTTTTTAAATCATAATGACAACAGAAACTAGCCAGATTAGCCTGATCAAAAGTTTACATACCCCAGTTCTTAATACCATGTATTGCCCCCTTTAACATCAATGACAGCTTGAACTCTTTTGTGGTACTTGTGGAAGAGGCTCTTTATCTTCTCAGATGGTAAAGCTTCCCATTTCTCTTGGCAAAAAGCCTCCATTTCTTGTAAATTCTTGGGCTGTCTTGCATGAACTGCACATATGACATCTCCCCAGAGTGGCTCAATGATATTGAGGTCAGGAGACTAAGATGGCCATTCCAGAACCTTCACTTTATTCTGCTGTAGCTATTGACAGGTCAACTTGGCCTTGTGTTTTGGATCATTGTCATGTTGGAATGTCCAAGTACGTCCCATGCACAGCTTCCTGGCTGATGAATGCAAATGTTCCTCCAGTATTTTTTGATCATACTGCATTCATCTTGCCATCAATTTTGACCAAATTTCCTGTGCCTTTGTAGCTCACACATCCCCAAAGCATCAGCGATCCACCTCTGTGTTTCACAGTAGGAATGGTGTACCTTTCATCATAGGCCTTTGTAACAGAGAAGGAGATACAGCACAGAGGACCAGTATCAGAGCAGGTCCTGCTAGGATGGTTTGATTCTATCCGCTGTGACCTCTGGAAGGAAGCGCTAGCCCGTGAGCAGCGACACCAGGGAAAAGTTCTCCCCTCCATCCATGTGAGGTACTGGTCGCAGTATGAAGTGCGAATGCTGTTTTTGGGGGAACAGCCGAACCAGGAGTGGATAGCCGAGTTAAGCAGGCTGATCCGCGCAGAAATGCGGTTGGACGAGAGCTACAGAGCCCTCCAGTGGTATGTAGCCCAAGTGTGCCCATGGACAGCGGATGACAGCCCCACGGAAGGCTTTGACTATGATGGCCTGGGATTGTTATACTGGAGGCTGTCCAGGGACCCTGACTTTGGAAGTGATCAGGAGTGGCGTTTGGAGGAAATAATGGAGCACAGAGAGCGGAGACTGAATGTCTCAGAAGTGCACTGGGCACTGGAAGATTTGGAGTTTCTGGCCGTTCAGGAATGGGAGTTGGAGATCGCCTACAAACAGCTGTTAGACTCTGCTCAGCAGCAGGGTGGTGCTCCCTTTGCCTGGGACTATTATGAAATACCAGTTGACAACTCTGAAATCCTGGCTGAAGAGTTGACAATGTGGCAGAGTAACAGTGTGCTTTGCCAACCTGCACCCGCAGCTATGGAGGGGGAGGTCTTATGGCGGATGCAGCAAGTGCTGACTGACCTTGATGAACCTGTTTCTGCATTGGATGATCTTGAATGGAGGAATGTGCCTGTCCAGCAGAATGCCAGAGAATCGGCAGTGGAAAATCTGAAGATTGCCGTCCCCAAACCTGAAGTGCTGACAACAGGCCAGATCTCTGCTAACCTCTGCCCAGCACTGATAGCATCTTCTGGGTTCCACGGAGAGGAGATGGTGAACCTTTATCCCCAGACACCAGTTGCAGAGACAGGGGATTTGATAGATTTTTCTGCTGAGGAAGAACAACCTGGTAAGCCTCCAGCAGAAGAAGAGCTGTTATTAGGGCCAAACTTTACTGTGCTCTGCCCAGCACTGATAGCATCTTCTGGTTTCCCCGGAGAGGAGATGGTGAACCTTTATCCCCAGACACCAGTTGCAGAGACAGGGGATTTGATAGACTTTTCTGCTGAGGAAGAACAACCTGGTGAGCCTCCAGCAGAAGAGGAGCTGTTATTAGGGCCAAACTTCACTATGCTCTGCCCAGCACCAACAGAAGTATCTGTGAAGTCACAAGGAACTTCCCCAGCTGAAGCGTTGGCAACCGGACAGAGGGTCCAAGATCTCTGCCCTACACCTGCAGCGGTTCCGGAGGCTCAGGGTGAGAAGGAGGTGGTCACTTCCCAGCAGCAGATCAGGATACAGGCGGAGAAGGGAGAGAAGGTGTTCGTCGTCCCTCCCCAACAGTTAGCCGGAGCAGATGGTGTGGGGTTTCCAGCAGAAGGGCTGGCAACAGGGCCGAGTACTGCTGGACTATGCCCTCAACTAACAGAGGATGGATGTCCTGTGAAGGTGGATGGGACTTCAGTCTCCACCTGTATACCCCTGGGCAGTCATCCCAGATCCCCAACAGCATGACGGAGTCTTCTCTCCAGCGGCAGAAAGGACTCCAGGGAGAAGGGCCAGTCCAGGCCTCTCCCCAGCGGCAGATATGTTCTCTGAGAGAGGCAGAGGTTGGCTGGGTGAGTAATGCTTTGTTTGCAACAATTTGTTTGGGGTACTGTGTGGGTACAGGCATTAGAGGACTGGAACTACTGACTAACTTCGGAGTCAACCCGTCTGGGGTCTCCTCCTGTGTTAGTCTCCTGCCGAAAGGGGAGAAATATGACAGACCTAGCCGGGAAAGAGACTTTTAGTGGGGACTGTATGCTAGCCTCTTGCCGATCGATCGGGGGCCCTTGCATTTGAGGGAACGGTGCTCTTTGTGAGCTGTATGCCTGGGGACCCTTGAGGTGGTATTACTGTGGATTCGGGTCCTGGTCCCCTAGGACACACAGACTCTGGGGACCCTGGATTTGTCATATTGGAATAGTGGCTGATTCATAATGCTGGGACAGATACTATTAGGAGATGCTGATGTAAATTCCAACACCTGTCTGTCTATTGTCTGCTAAAATGTGTATTGTAAATAAGTCTACTATGGGATCTAAGAGTCATTAGATCCCCATTGTTATTTGTGTTAATTAACTCTGCTATTGTGTGAAAAAGAGTCTATGTTGATTGTGATAATGTTGATTGGATTTTCCGAACTACAAGACGGCCAGTCTAGCCTAACGGTCATGTCTGAGTCATCTAGGCTGTCTAAAGGGATTCGTTAATTAGCTCATGTTAATTAGGTTAATTAGGTTACAGCTGTATTGTTAGAGTAATATAAGCAGGAGGCCTGCACCTCCACTTTTAGTGTATAAAAGCCTGTATTTTGCAATAAAGGATATTCCTGTTTGAACTTACATACAGCCTGCCTGGTGTTTGTTCTGAGCTATCACAATTGGACTAGAACGGCACAGAGCTGTAGTTCTAATCCCGGAGCATTGGATGACCGAGCAATCAGATGTTGCGATCTGCAGTCTGATTCGATAGCTGCAGAGGAGTGTCGGGAGAGTGGAACCGAGCGAGCAAAGGGGCTCATTACAGCCTTGTTGACTCCTCTCCAAATGTAGCGTATATTTTATGGTTGTGGCCACAAAGCTCAATTTTGGTCTCATCACTCCAAATGACTTTGTACCAGAAGGTTTGAGGCTTGTCTCTGTGCTGTTACACCCCTACACCCCTTACAACCTTAAGTGAAAATGTCCAAATTGGGCCCAATTAGCCATTTTCCCTCCCCAGTGTCATGTGACTCATTAGTGTTACAAGGTCTCAGATGTGATTGGGGAGCAGGTGTGTTAAATTTGGTGTTATCGGTCTTACTCTCTCATACTGGTCATTGGACGTTCAACATGACACCCCGTGGCAAAGAACTCTCTGAGGATCTGAAAAAAAAAATGTTGCTCTACATAAAGATGGCCTAGGCTTTAAGAAGATTGCCAAGACCCTAAAACTGAGCTGCAGCACAGTGCCCAAGACCATACAGTGGTTTAACAGGACAGATTCCACTCACAACAGGCTTTGCCATGGTTGACCAAAGAAGGTGAGTACACGTGCTCAGCGTCATATCCAGAGGTTGTGTTTGGAAAATAGACGTATGAGTGCTACCAGCTATGCTGCAGAGGTTGAAGGGGTCAGGGGGTCAGCCTGTCAGTGCTCAGACAATACGCCACACACTGCATCAAATTTGTCTGCATGGCTGTCGTCCCAGAAGGAAGCCTCTTCTAAAGATGATGCACAAGAAAGCCAGCAAACAGTTTGCTGAAGACAAGCAGACTAATGAGATGGATTACTGGAACCATGTCCTGTGGTCTGATGAGACCAAGATAAACTTATTTGGTTCAGATGGTGTGAAGCATGTGTGGCGGCAACCAGGTGAGGAGTACAAAGACAAATGTGTTTTGCCTACAGTCAAGCATGGTGATGTCATGGTCTGGGGCGGCATGAGTGCTGTGGAGCTACAGTCCATTGAGGGAACCATGAATGGCAACATGTACTGTGACATACTGAAGCAGAGCATGATCCTCTCCCTTCGGAGACTGTGCCGCAGGGCAGTCTTCCAACATGATAACAACCCCAAACACAACTCCAAGACGACCACTGCCTTGCTAAAGAAGCTAAGGGTAAAGGTGATATGGACTGGCCAAGCATGTCTCCAGACCAAAACCCTATTGAGCATCTGTGGGGCATCCTCAAATAGAAGGTAGAGGAGCGCAAGGTCTCTAACATCCACCCGCACCATGATGTTGTCATGGGGGAGTGGAGGAGGACTCCAGTGGCAACCTGTGAAGCTCTGGTGAACTCCATGCCCAAGAGGGTTAAGGCAGTGCTGGAAAATAATGGTGGTCACACAAAATATTGACACTTTGGGCCCAATTGGGACATTTTCACTTAGGGGTCTACTCACTTTTGTTGCCAGTGGTTTAGACTTTAATGGCTGTGTGTTATTTTGAGGGGACAGCGAATTGACACTATTATACAAGCTGTACACTCACTACTTTACATTGTAGCAAAGTGCCATTTCTTCAGTGTTGTCACATGAAAAGATATAATAAAATATTTACAAAAATGTGAGGGGTGTACTCACTTTTATGAGATATATTTTTATATCTATCTATCTATCTATCTATCTATCTATCTATCTATCTATCTATCTATCTATCTATCTATCTATCTATCTATCTATCTATCTATCTATCTATCTATCTATCTATCTATCTATCTATCTATCTCTCTATCTATCTATCTCTCTATCTATCTACTTCAGGGAGGGAGAGAAGGAGGTTCTGCAGCAGCAGGGATAGTCAGAGATCCATGCTTTTAGTGCAGGTGATGGAGGAAGAGGGGAATAGCACTCTTATCTATTCATGTTGTCATGTATTTACTCTAGCACTACCACCCTAACCTGCCACTATTACCTAACCTGGCATTACCACCCTAACCTTACACTACCACCCTAACCTGGCACTATTACCTAACCTAATACTACCACCCTACCTGGCACTATCACTTAACCTGGCACTACCACCTAACCTGGCACTATTGTATATCACCTAACCTGGCACTACCACCTAACCTGGCACTATTGTATATCACCCTAACCCTGCACTATATCACCCCAATCTGCCACTATACTACCCTAACATCACTTGACGTCAACCTCCTGGGGGAGGGATGCCAGATATAGGATCCGCCCCAGGTGCCAATTTTGAAAACCATTTATCATTTTCCTTCCACTTCACAGTTATGTGCCACTTTGTGTTGGTCTATCACATAAAATCTCAATAAAATACATTTAAGTTTTTGGTTGTAACAGGACAAAATGAGGAAAATTTTAAGGGGTGTGAATACTTTTTCAAGGCACTGTATGTATGTGTGTGCGTGTGTGTGTATATATATATATATATATATATATATATATATATATATATATATATATATATATATATATATATATATACATACATACATACACACATTTTTATAGTTGCCCCCCCTATTTTTGTCCCTGTCCCCCCCATGTGCCCCCCTAAATATGAAAGCTGGAGACGCCACTGGTCGGTAACAACCCATCCAATCCATACATACAAAGAAACCAAAACAAATACGTTCAGAAATTAAGTTATGGGTAACAAAATGGAATGACACAGGCAAAAGGTATTGAACACATGAAGAAAGGGAGTTACAAAAATGCACGGAAAGCCAAGACACCAGCTGAAATCTATCAGTAATTAGAAAGCAATCCTGCAGCTTGTCAGTGCAAATTAATATTAGCTGGTTCAGTCTCAACTGAACTAAAAAGGTGTCTCATTACCAAGGTGTCACACAAGAAACATCTCATGATAAATAAAAGCAAAGAGCTATCTCAAGACCTTCACAACCTTATTGTTGCAAAACATACTGATGGCATTGGTTACAGAAGGATTTATAGAATTCTAAATGTTCCAGTGAGCAATATTGGGGCCATAATTCAGAAGTAGGGATGAGCCGAACACCCCCCGGTTCGGTTCGCACCAGAACCTGCGAACGGACCGAAAGTTTGCGCGAACTTTAGAACCCCATTAAAGTCTATGGGACTCGAACGTTCAAAATCAAAAGTACTAATTTTAAAGGCTAATATGCAAGTTATTGTCCTAAAAAGAGTTTGGGAACCCGGGTCCTGCCCCAGGGGACATGTGTCAATGCAAAAAAAAGTTTTAAAAGCGGCCGTTTTTTCGGGAGCAGTGATTTTAATGATGCTTAAAGTGAAAAAAAAGTGAAATATTCCTTTAAATATCGTACCTTGAGGGTGTCTATAGTATGCCTGTAAAGTGGCGCGTGTTTCCCGTGCTTAGAACAGTCCCTGCACAAAATTACATTTTTAAAGGAATAAAAGTAATTTATAACTGCTTGCGGCTTTAATGTAATGTCGGGTCCTGGCAATTTGGATGAAAATCAGTAAGCATGGTGTCACGGAACGTCCCACACTCCGCTTGAGTGCTTCCGTCATATACCACTTCCTCCAGTCTGTATACAGATAACAGATATTCCAAGCTCTCTGAGCATCAAGACAAGGCGACACTTGCTTCACTGCTACCATGAACTCCCTTTATTCAGAACCAGAATACAGTCTTATATACACAGGCGAAGATTACTCTAACAATACAAACGTAACCTAATTAACATGAGCTAATTATCTCATCCTTTATACAGCCTAGGTGGCTGAGACATGACCTTTTGCCCAGACTTGTGGTCACCGAGCTTCACACAGGAATATAAACACAATAGCTGGAGCTAATTACAATTAACAATACAAACATAACCTAATTAACCTAATTAACATGAGCTCCAATAGGAGTCGTCCCGTCTCCTAAATTGTATAGAGGACAATGTGATCAGCTCATTCAATTAACACACATTACCATAAACATCAACACAGGGTTAATTAGAACAAACAACAATGAGTTGAATACCTTTAGAACCTAGACTAAACTTATTTACAGTAAACCCATTATAGCTGACATCAGACAGGTGAGTGGAGATGATGACATTAGCATCTCCTCACAGGATGTGTCCCAACAGTATAATTCAGTCTTATCATTCTAATATGGCATATAACGGGTTCCAGAGTCTGTGTGTTTTGGGGGAACATGGAGCTGAATCCAAAGTAACACCAACCCCAGGGTCCCCAGGCATACAGCTCACAGAGAGCACCATTGCCCCAAATGCTAGGGCCCATAATCGGTGGGCAACAGGCTTGCACACAGTCCTCTCCAACAGCCTCCGCTCTGGCCTTGCCCGTGATATTTCTCCCCTTTCGGCAGGAGACTAACACAGGAGGAGACCCCAGACGGGTTGACTCCGAAGTTAGTCCACAGCTCCAGTCCTCTACTACCTGTACCCACACAATACCCCAAACAAATCATCCCAAACAGTGCATTACTCACCCAGCCATCCTCTGCCTCTCTCAGAGAACATATCTGCCGCTGGGGAGAGGCCCGGACTGGCTCTTCTCCCTGGAATCCTTTCTGCCGCTGGAGAGAAGACAGGGGGACTGGGCTCACTCCATCCTGCTGTTGGGGATCTGGGCCGACTGCCCAGCATCCCTGGGGTATACAGGTGGGGACTGAAGCCCCATCAACTGACACCAGATCAAGCTGCAGTTGTGAGGTGATGACTGCATTCTCTCCTTGGACCTCCACAATTGCTGCAGGTGTGGGGCAGAGGTCTTGGACCCTCTGTCCGGTTGCCAGCACTTCTGCTGGGGGTTTGCCAGGTGGTTCCTCCTCTACAGAAACGTCTATTAAATCCCCAGTCTCTGGAATTGGTAAAAGTGTGGGACAGAGGTCTTGGACCCTCTGTTCAGTTACCAGATCTTCAGCTGGAGAAGTTTGTTTTAACTCCGTAGATGCTGCTGGCAGAAAATCACATGTCCCTGTCAGTGTTGTGGGAGAAAGGCTGACTACCTCTTCTCTCAGGAAGGCTGAAGCCACTGTTGGTGCTGGGCAGAACACAGTGAACTTTGGCCCTGATAGCAGCTCTTCTGCTGGAGGCTCATCAGGTTGTTCTTCCTCAGCAGAAAAGTCTATTAAATCCTCTACCTCTATAACTGGTGTCTGTGGATAGAGGTTCACCATCTCCTGTCCGTGGAACTCAGAAGATGCCATCAGTGCTGAGCAGAGCGCAATGAAGTTTGGCCCTAATCCCAACTCTTCTGCTGGGGGCTCACCCGACGGTTCTTCCTCAGCAGAAAAGTCTATCAAATCCCATGTCTCTGCAACTGATGTCGGGGAATAGGGGTTCACCATCTCCTGTCCATGGAACCCAGAAGATGTTATCATTTCTGGACAGAGGTTAGCAGAGCTCTGCCCTGTTGTCAGCACTTCAGGTTTGGGGACGGCAATCTCCAGATTTTCCACTGCAGATTCTCTGGCATGCTGCTGGACAGGCACATTCCTCCATCCAAGATCATCCCATGCAGAAACAGGATCATCAAGGTCAGTCAGCACTTGCTGCATCCGCCATAAGACCTCCGCCTCCATAGCTGTTGGGGCAGGTTGGCAAAGCACACTATCGCTCTGCCACATTGCCGACTCTTCAGCCAGGATTTCAGAGTTGTCAGCTGGTATTTCCTGATAGTCCCAGGCAAAGGGAGCCCAGCCCTGGCACTGAGCAATGTCTAGCAGCCGTCTGTAGGCGATCTCTAGCTCCCATTCCTGAACGGCCAGAAACTCCAAATCTTCCTGTGCCCAGTGCACTTCCGAAATGTTCAGTAGCCCTTCTCTGAAATCCATGATTTCGTCCACCCGCCGCTCCAAATCACTCCCAAAGTTAGGGTCCCCTGTCAGCTTCACAAACAACAGTCCCAAGCTGCCGTAGCTTAAGCCTTCCATTGGGCTGTCATCCGCTATCCAGGGACATGCTTGGGATACATGCCACCGGAGGGCTCTGTAGCTCTCATCCAACTTCATCTCTGCCCAGACCAGCCTGCTTAATTCAGCTGTCTGCTTCTTGTGTGGTTTTTCTCCCAAAAACCGCACCCGCAGTCCGTACTGCGACCAGTACCTTTCCTCGATGGAGGGGAGAACTTTTCCCTGGTGTCGCTGCTCACGGGCTAGCGCTTCCTTCCAGAGTTTGCAGCGAATAGAATCACACCATCCCAGCAGGACCTGCTCCGATACTGGTCCTCTGTGCTGTATCTGCATCTCTCGCAACCTCCTTCTGAATTCCTCATCCATGGCGGCTGGTATCTGTACCTCTCCTCTTCTGCTATCTGGACCTTGGATCCAGATGGAAGTTTGGATGTCCCAGACTTCAGACTTCAAGAAGCTTTCCCGCTGCTTGCCACCAATGTCACGGAACGTCCCACACTCCGCTTGAGTGCTTCCGTCATATACCACTTCCTCCAGTCTGTATACAGATAACAGATATTCCAAGCTCTCTGAGCATCAAGACAAGGCGACACTTGCTTCACTGCTACCATGAACTCCCTTTATTCAGAACCAGAATACAGTCTTATATACACAGGCGAAGATTACTCTAACAATACAAACGTAACCTAATTAACATGAGCTAATTATCTCATCCTTTATACAGCCTAGGTGGCTGAGACATGACCTTTTGCCCAGACTTGTGGTCACCGAGCTTCACACAGGAATATAAACACAATAGCTGGAGCTAATTACAATTAACAATACAAACATAACCTAATTAACCTAATTAACATGAGCTCCAATAGGAGTCGTCCCGTCTCCTAAATTGTATAGAGGACAATGTGATCAGCTCATTCAATTAACACACATTACCATAAACATCAACACAGGGTTAATTAGAACAAACAACAATGAGTTGAATACCTTTAGAACCTAGACTAAACTTATTTACAGTAAACCCATTATAGCTGACATCAGACAGGTGAGTGGAGATGATGACATTAGCATCTCCTCACAGGATGTGTCCCAACAGTATAATTCAGTCTTATCATTCTAATATGGCATATAACGGGTTCCAGAGTCTGTGTGTTTTGGGGGAACATGGAGCTGAATCCAAAGTAACACCAACCCCAGGGTCCCCAGGCATACAGCTCACAGAGAGCACCATTGCCCCAAATGCTAGGGCCCATAATCGGTGGGCAACAGGCTTGCACACAGTCCTCTCCAACAGCCTCCGCTCTGGCCTTGCCCGTGACACATGGGTACCCCCCCCCCCCCCAGTCCATTATCAGGCTCTTTGGGTCTTGTATGGATATTAAGGGGAACCCCGCACCCAAATTAAAAAAGGAAAAGGCGTGGGGCCCCCAGGCCCTATATACTCTGAACAACAGTATATAGGTGGTGCAAACAAGACAGGGACTGTAGGTTTGTTGTTAAGTAGAATCTGTTTGTAATTTTGAACTGGTACATTTTTAAAGTGTAGCTCCAGACAAAAAATCTATTTTTAAGCTTTTTGTAAAACATAGGGAAGGGTTATCACCCCTGTAACATTTGTTTTGCTGTCTGTGAACCTCTTCAGAAGATTTCATCTCACTTACTGTCCCAATGACAAATGTTTTTTGAAAATTTGGGGTTTTTAGTGAAATAAGGATCGGTGATAAAGCATCAATGAAGAGGGGACACGGTTTTCCCATATTAACTCTTACAGGAGAGAATTCCCTTACTAGGGGTAGATTTCATCTCACTTCCTGTTGTCTCCTTCCGTTTGCAAGTAGGAGTCGTTTGTAAGTTGGATGTTTGAAAGTAGGGGCCTGCCCTATATACTCTGCATAAATTAGGGCCTTGGGTGTTGGTGTTGCCACAACACTGTAAGCCCTCACAGTTACTCTTGGTGGGCGCAGGAACGGGCCGTGCTGTGAAATATTAGATCAAGAATTGTATTTACATGCCATTGTTGAACAGTGGTAGAAAGATTGGGCCTTTGATGGTGGTGGTGGTGCTGGTGCCACAACACTGTAAGCCCTCACAGTTACTCTTGGTGGGCGCAGGAATGGGCCCTGCTGTGAAATATTAGATCAAGAATTGTAATTACATGTCCCTGTTGAACAGGGGCAGAAAAATTGGGCCTTCGGGACTGGTGCCACAAACTGCAACTCCTCGCAGATGCTATAGTTGGAGCGCAGGAATGAGCCCTGTTGCAAAGTATTGCATCAAAAATTGTAATTATACACTCCTGTTAAACAGGGACTGAAAAATTGGGCCTTGGGCACTGGTGGCGGTGCCCAGAACCAAAAATGTTCTTATAAGCTATCAGCATGAAAATTGAGGAAGAAGAGGATTGTCACTCAGCATAACAGGATAGTCACTCAGCATCAGCATAGGCAGTCTTGAAGGGATCTCACATAAAAAAAAATCAATCGGTTACATCAGCATCAGGTGCTTGGTAGCCGATCGACCAAATCTGTGGACAGGTGCACCCTGTGATCAGTTACAAAGCCTCCAGCAGCACTAAATGTGCGTTCCGAAAGAACGTTGGATGCAGGGACAGGCCAGTAGCTCAATTGCATACTGTGCAAGCTCTGGCCAGTGATCCATCCTCAAGACCCAGTACCCAGAGGATTTTTGGTGGGAAAGGTGTCCAAGTCTGATCTTGCCCCTAGGTAATCCTGCACCATGTGAATCAAACGCTGGTGATGGTTGCTAGAACCGATCAGACCTTGGAGCTGCGGACTAAAAAATTGTCTGAAAGCATCGGTCAGACAGCCACCTTCTCCACCGCTCCTTCTGTGACTGACCGAGAGCCTCAGCAACACATTGTCCAGGAGGGCCAGGAAATTGTAACCTCCCAGGTTCTGGAAACGCGTTGCACAAACCTTTCTGCAAGGCCTCCCGAAGATGTTTCATCCTCTGCTCCCTCCCATGCAGCGTAGGTTTGCTGAGGCATTCGGTCCAGAGTCCTCTGGGTCACTAAGGACAACATGATTCGCAGCCACCTCCTCCCGGCCACATACAAGTCCATGGGTTTCTTTGGACTGTAAATTATCCCTTGAAGACCTGCTGCTGATGCTGACTGCCAGGCTCCACCTCCATGCTGACACAATCCTTCTCCTCCTTCTCGTCTTCTTCCTGTGTGATCAACGGGCACACAGGAACACTATCTGGATAAAGGGGGCCTTGAGAGCTAAGGAAGTCCTCCTCTTCCTCCCTCTGTTCTGCCTCAAGTGCCCTGTCCATTATTCCACTCAGCGTGTGCTCCAACAGGTGGACAAGAGGGACAGTGTCCACTGATGCATGCACTGTCACAGCTCACCATCCTCGTGGCCTCCTCAAATGGTGACAGGACAGTGCATGCATCCCTGATCATAGCTCACTGGTGTGGGGAAAAAAAAACAAGCTCCCCTGACCCTGTCCTGGTGCCATAGTCGCATAGGTACTCATTGATGGCCCTTTGCTGCGTATGCAGCCGCTGCAGCATGGCCAACGTTGAGTTCCACCTAGTGGGCATGTCACAGATTATGCGGTTCTTGGGCAGGTTAAATTCCTTTTGGAGGTCAGCCAGCCGAGCACTGGCATTATATGACCTGTGGAAATGCACACAGACTTTCCTGGCCTGCCTCAGGACATCCTGTAAGCCCGGGTACCTGCCCAAGAACCGCTGCACCACCAAGTTAAGGACGTGAGCCAAACAGGGCACATGGGTCAGTTGTCCCTGTCGGAGGGCGGAGAGGAGGTTCGTGCCATTGTCGCAAACCACCATGCCTGCCTTAAGCTGGCGTGGCGTGAACCACCTCTGAACCTGCCCCTGCAGAGCTGACAGAATCTCTGCCCGGGTGTGGCTCCTGTCCCCAAGCACACCAGCTCAAGCACCGCATCGCATCTTATTGCCTGCGTGCTTGCGTAGCCCCTTGAACGTCTACGGAGCACCGCTGGTTCTGAGGACAAATCAGCACAGGAAGAGGCCATGGAGGAAGAAGAAGAGGAGAGGGTGGAGGAGAGAGGTTTGGCAGAATCACCACTAGTAGAATTTTGGGGGCGTGGTGGCGGAACAACCTCCAACACTACCGCACCCTGTCCTGCATCCTTTCCAGCTGCCAGAAGAGTCACCCAGTGCGCGGTGAAAGATAGGTAACGTCCCAGTTCATGCCTGTTGGACCATGAGTCAGTGGTAATATGCAACCTTACCGCTGACCGCCCTGTCCAGCGAGGCCAAGAAATTGCCCTTCCACATGGCGGTAGAGAGCCGGAATCGCCTTCCATGAGAAAAAGTGCTGTTTGGGAACCTGTCACTGAGGAAACCGCACATTCCACAAACTCACGGAAGGGTGCAGAGTCTACCAACTGAAAAGGCAGCAGTTGAAGTGCTAGCAATTTAGCCAAGCTAGCATTCAACTGCTGGGCATGTGGATGGGCTGGGAGCGAACTTCTTTCATTGGTGCAGCAGCTGGGGCAGGGAAATTTGCCTGGTACAATCTGACGTCGGTGTACCAATAGCAGATTGCGCGCAAGTACTTGGCTGTGACACAACCTAATTTCCACACCTTCATTCCTCTCAGTGCATGTTTCAGAGAGGACTGAAGGTATAGTGGGGTTGGAGATCCCAGCTGAGGAGGAGCAAGGAGAGGTCCGCTTTGTTCTTTGGTGTGGGTCTTTTAGGTACGCTTGCCAATGAACTGCATGGCAGGTCGACATATGTCTGGTCAAGCATGTGGTGCCCAAGCGGGTGATGTTTAGGCCACGTAAGATACGCTTGAGACATATGTTTGCAGATAGCAGCGGTGGGATCTGATGCACTCGTCTCAAAAAAAAGGCCCACACCAAAGAACTTTTGGAATAACGCGCAGAGAAAGCAGCGCCCTGACATGCGTAGCTCTGTGGTGTGATGCAGTCGGTGTGCTGCCCTTAAGCTGGCCCCTGGAGGGCATCCTGCCTCGTTGGAGATGTGCCTCCTCCTCCTCTCTCCTATTAAGCACCCACGTGGAGTCAGTGACCTCATCATCCCCTCCCTCCTCATCACTGGAGCAAAGCTGGCAGTATGCTGCAGCTGGGGGATCATGACTGCCAGATTGCTGTCCTTCTTGGGCACCCCCTCTCTCTGGGCTCACGTTACTGCCTTCCTCTAGCTGGGTACCATCATTGGAGCCTTCAAAAAGCTGGGCATCCTCCTGGAGCATGTACCCAACACTGTGGTCAACAGTTCATGGGACTCCTCAGGAGGCCATGGTGGGGGCTAGGGAAGGAGTGACTGATGCCATTGAGCCGAGGGAAGGGGCCACGTTGGCAGCTGCTTTGCTAGACAAAGTACCCTAAGCTTGGGTGAGAGAGGATGAGGACGGCTTGGTCATCCTCTCTACCAAGTCTTCCGCATGTTGCGGCTCAACATGGCCAGCTGCCGAAAAAAAGGACAAGCGTGTCCCACGGCCACGTGCTGATGAGGATGCACCATCTCCACGACCAGCACTGTTACCACTAGACACAGAGCCTGCTTGCCCTCTTTTATTGGCTTGTGACTGTCTGCCTCTCCTTGTTGGCATTCCAGACATACTAATGGCCTGCAGTGAGATGTAGCTGCACAAAGCTGGGATGTATATATATACTGATACTGCAGCTAGCAGAATCAACTGCCTGCCTGTGTATTAATAGGATCAGAAGAACACCACCAATTTTCTTCAGGTAGCTTTAGGTGCACACTGTGCAGAGGACACAGTACACTAACTGTAAATACTGTAGCTGCCTGCCTGTGGTATTAATAGGATCAGAACAACAGCAATTGTCTTCAGGTAGCTTTAGGTGCACACTGTGCAGAGGACACAGTACACTAACTGTAAATACTGTAGCTGCCTGCCTGTGGTATTAATAGGATCAGAACAACAGCAATTGTCTTCAGGTAGCTTTAGGTGCACACTGTGCAGAGGATGCACTTCACTAACTTGTAAATACTGCAGCTGCCTGCGGTACTAATAGGATCAGAAGAACACCACCAATTTTCTTCAGGTAGCTTTAGGTGCACACTGTGCGGAGGACGCACTTACACTAACTTGTAAATACTGCAGCTGCCTGCGGTACTGATAGGATCAGAAGAACACCACCAATTTTCTTCAGGTAGCTTTAAGTGCACACTGTGCAGAGGACGTACTACACTAACTTGTAAATACTGCAGCTGCCCGCGGTACTAATAGATCAGAAGGACACCACCAATTTTCTTCAGGTAGCTTTAGGTGCACACTGTGCAGAGGACGCACTACACTAACTTGTAAATACTGCAGCTGCCTGCGGTACTAATAGGATCAGAAGAACACCACCAATTTTCTTCAGGTAGCTTTAGGTGCACACTGTGCAGAGGACGCAGTACACACTAACTTGTAAATACTGCAGCTGCCTACGGTACTAATAGGATCAGAAGAATACCACCAATTTTCTTCAGGTAGCTTTAGGTGCACACTGTGCAGAGGACGTCACTACACTATCTGTAAATACTGTAGCTAATAGGACTAGAACCAGAAGAACACCAGCAATTTTCTTCAGGTAGCTGTAAATACTGTAAGAGCCCTTTCACACTGGGGCGGGGGCGGCGACGGTAAAACGCAGCTATTATTAGCGGCGTTTTACCGTCGGTATGCGGCCGCTAGCAGGACGGTTTTACCCCCCGCTAGCAGCCGAGAAAGGGTTAAATACCACCGCAAAGCGCCTCTGCAGAGGCGCTTTGCCGGCGGTATAGCTGCGCCGTCCCATTGATTTCAATGGGCAGGAGCGGTGTATATATGTATACAGTGTATATATATATAGTGTATATAGTGTATATATACATATATATATATATATATATATATATATATATATATATATATATATATATATACACACAACACCTAGGATGCTTATATATACACAATACACTGTAAGTGCAGTTAACTGACTCGCCTACCTACTCTATCTAACTTAAATCAAATGACACTGTCTCTCTCTCTCTCTCTCTCTCTCTCTCTCTCTCTCAACGCTGGAACACACTACACAGGGCCGACGTGCAGGCGACCTTATATAGTGTGGGGCATGTACTAAACCCCCTGAGCCATAATTGGCCAAAGCCACCCTGGTTTTGGCCAATTACGGCTCTTTGTACAGACGGCGCTGTGATTGGCCAAGCATGCGGGTCATAGTGCATGCTTGGCCAATCATCAGCCAGCAATGCACTGCGATGCCGCAGTGAATTATGGGCCGTGACGCGCCACTCAAATTTGGCACGAACGGCCCATATCATTCGCAATTCGATGAATGGTCGAACATGGGTTCGACTTGAACTCGAAGCTCATCCCTATTCAGAAGTTGAAAGGACATCATTTCACCATAAACTGGCAACGACCAGGTGCTCTTTACAAGATTTCTGACAGAGGAGTGAAAAGAATTCTCAGAAGAGAATTGTTTCAATAAGTAAGGCACTCAACCACCATGGCCTGTATGCACTGCTTACCACGCAAGACTCCATTGCTGAAAAAAAGCATGTGGAAGCCTGTTTAACCACTTGCTTACTGGGCACTTAAACCCCCCTCCTGCCCAGACCAATTTTCAGCTTTCAGCGCTGTCGCACTTTGAATGACAATTGCGCAGTCATACAACACTGTACCCAAATGAAATTTTTATAATTTTTTCCCACAAATAGAGCTTTCTTTTGGTGGTATTTAATCACAGCTGGGATTTTTATTTTTTGCTAAACAAACAAAAAAAGATGGAAAATTTTGAAAAAAAAAAATCATGTTTCATAGTTTGTTATAAAATTTTGCAAACAGGTAATTTTTCTCCTTCATTGATATGCGCTTATGAGGCGGCACTGGTGGGCACTGATAGGCTGCACTGATGGGCACGGATAGGCACAGTTAAGGCGACACTGATAGGCACAGTTAAGGCGGCACTGATGGGGACAGATAAAGCGGTACTGATGGGCACAGATAAGGCGGCACTGATGGCCACTGATGGGCGCTGATGGGTGGCACTGATGGGTGGCATGGATAGGTGGCATTGATGGGCACTGATAGGTACCAATGATGGGGGGCATTGATGGGCGGCACTGATGGGGGGCACTGATGGGTGGCAGTGATGGGCGCACTGATGGGCACTTATGGGCACTGGTAGGTGACACTGATGGGCACTGATAGGTGGCACTGATGTGCAGCACTGTTGTGGCACTGATGTGGGCGCTGATGGGTGGCACTGTGGGCACTGATGAATGGCACTGTGGGCACTGATGGATGGCACTGTGGGCACTGATGGGTGATGCTGGTGGGCACTGGTAGGCGGCACTGCTGCCTATTGCTAGGTGTCACTGGCAGGGGGCAGATGATCGCCGTGATCGGGACCGATGTCCCTCTCACGGCCAGGGCTGGTGCAAGAATTTTTGACACCCTAGGCGAAACCTCATTTTGACGCCCCCCCCCGCCTCTACCTCCAACCCCACCCCCTTTGTCCTGCAGCGGCTATGGCTGGCAGTTGCTGCTGTCCCCAAGGCAGCTATGGTGGTGGCTGCAGATGGCTGTCCTGCGGGAAGGTTACTGCCTGGATGATACTACTGGCGGGTATCCCTGGTGGCTGCTGTCTCAGGAGTGGGGGGGGTAGTGGCAGACAGGGGGTAGGAGGAGAGGGGAGGATGACAGGGGGGAGAAGGGGGAGGAGTGGAATAGGAAAAGAGAGCGGAGGAGGAGAGGGGGGAGGAGAAGAGGGGGGAAGACAGGCGGCAGAGGGGGGAGGAAGGGGAGGAGGAAGAGGAGGGGAGGAGGAGAAGGAGGAGGGGAGGAAGGGGAGGAAGGGGAGGAGAAGGAGGGGAGAAAGGGGAGGAGGAGGAGGAGGAGGAGAGGAGGAGGCGGAGGGGAGGAGGAGGAGGGGAGGAAGGGGAGGAGGAGGAGGGGAGGAAGGGGAGAAGGAGGGGAGGAAGGGAGGAGAAGAGGGAGGAGGAGAAGGAGGGGAGGAAGGGAGGAGGAGAAGGAGGGGAAGAAGGGAGGGGGAGGAGGAGGGGAGGGGGAGAGGAGGGGGGAGGAGGAGTAGAGGGGGGAGGAGGAGGGGAGGGGGAGAGGAGGAGTAGAGGGGGGAGGAGGAGGGGAGGGAGAGGAAGGGGGGGAGGAGGGGGGAGGGGGAGAGGGAGGAGGAGTGGGGGGGGAGTGGGGCTGAGGGGAGATGGAGGAGGAGGGGAGGGGGAGGAGGAGGGGAGGGAGAGGAGGGGGGAGGAGGAGGTGGGGGAGAGGGAGGAGGAGTGGGGGGGAGGAGTGGGGCTGAGGGGGAGATGGAGGAGGAGTTGGGGGGAGGAGAGGGAGGGGGAGGAGGAGTGGGGGAGGAGGAGGAAGAGGAGGAGGAGAGGGAGGGGGAAGAGAGGGAGGAGGAGGACGGGAGAGGAGGAGGAGGACGGGAGAGGAGGAGGGGAGGGGGGGAGGAGGGGAGGGAGAGGAGGAGGGGGGAGGGGGGAGAGGGAGGAGGAGTGGGGCTGAGGGGGAGATGGAGGAGGAGTGGGGGGAAGGAGAGGGAGGAGGAGGGGAGGAGAGGGAGAGGGAGGAGGAGTGGGGGGGAGGGAGGAGTGGGGCTGAGGGGGAGATGGAGGAGGAGTTGGGGGGGAGGAGAGGGAGAGGGAGGAGGAGTGGGGGGGGAGAGGGGGAAGAGGAGGAGGTGGGGGAGAGGGAGGAGGAGTGGGGGGGAGGAGTGGGGCTGAGGGGGAGATGGAGGAGGAGTTGGGGGGAGGAGAGGGAGGGGGAGGAGGAGTGGGGGAGGAGGAGGAAGAGGAGGAGGAGAGGGAGGGGGAAGAGAGGGAGGAGGAGGACGGGAGAGGAGGAGGAGGACGGGAGAGGAGGAGGGGAGGGGGAGGGGGAGGGGGGGAGGAGGAGGAGGGGAGGAGGAGGGGAGGGAGAGGAGGAGGGGGAGGGGAGGAGGGAGGAGGAGTGGGGCTGAGGGGGAGATGGAGGAGGAGTTGGGGGGAGGAGAGGGAGGGGGGAGGAGGAGTGGGGGAGGAGGAGGAAGAGGAGGAGGAGAGGGAGGGGGAAGAGAGGGAGGAGGAGGACGGGAGAGGAGGAGGAGGACGGGAGAGGAGGAGGGGAGGGGGAGGAGGGGTGGGGGAGGGGGGGAGGAGGAGGGGAGGGAGAGGAGGAGGGGGAGGGGGAGAGGGAGGAGGAGTGGGGCTGAGGGGGAGATGGAGGAGGAGTGGGGGGAAGGAGAGGGAGGAGGAGGGGAGGAGAGGGAGAGGGAGGAGGAGTGGGGGGGAGGAAGGGAGGAGGAGAAGGAGGGGAAGAAGGGAGGGGGAGGTGGAGGGGAGGGGGAGAGGAGGGGGGAGGAGGAGTAGTAGAGGGGGGAGGAGGAGGGGAGGGGAGAGGAGGAGTAGAGGGGGGAGGAGGAGGGGAGGGAGAGGAGGGGGGAGGTGGGGGGAGGGGGAGAGGGAGGAGGAGTGGGGGGGAGTGGGGCTGAGGGGGAGATGGAGGAGGAGTGGGGGGGAGGAGAGGGAGGAGGAGGGGAGGGGGAGGAGGAGGGGAGGGAGAGGAGGGGGGAGGAGGAGGTGGGGGAGAGGGAGGAGGAGTGGGGGGGAGGAGTGGGGCTGAGGGGGAGATGGAGGAGGAGTTGGGGGGAGGAGAGGGAGGGGGAGGAGGAGTGGGGGAGGAGGAGGAAGAGGAGGAGGAGAGGGAGGGGGAAGAGAGGGAGGAGGAGGACGGGAGAGGAGGAGGGGGAGGGGGAGGGGGGGAGGAGGAGGGGAGGGAGAGGAGGAGGGGGAGGGGGAGAGGGAGGAGGAGTGGGGCTGAGGGGGAGATGGAGGAGGAGTGGGGGGAAGGAGAGGGAGGAGGAGGGAGGAGAGGGAGAGGGAGGAGGAGTGGGGGGAGGAGGAGTGGGGCTGAGGGGGAGATGGAGGAGGAGTGGGGGTAGGAGAGGGAGGAGGAGGGGAGGAGAGGGAGAGGGAGGAGGAGTGGGGGGAGGAGGAGTGGGGCTGAGGGGGAGATGGAGGAGGAGTTGGGGGGAGGAGAGGGAGAGGGAGGAGGGTGGGGGGGAGAGGGGGAAGAGGAGGAGGTGGGGGAGAGGGAGGAGGAGTGGGGGGGAGGAGTGGGCTGAGGGGGAGATGGAGGAGGAGTTGGGGGGAGGAGAGGGAGGGGGAGGAGGAGTGGGGGAGGAGGAGGAAGAGGAGGAGGAGAGGGAGGGGAAGAGAGGGAGGAGGAGGACGGGAGAGGAGGGAGGAGGGAGAGGAGGGAGGGGAGGGGGAGGGGGGAGGAGGAGGGGAGGGAGAGGAGGTGGGGGAGGGGGAGAGGGAGGAGGAGTGGGGCTGAGGGGGAGATGGAGGAGGAGTGGGGGAAGGAGAGGGAGGAGGTGGGGAGGAGAGGAGTGGGAGGAGAGTGGGGGGGGAGGAGGGTGGGGCTGAGGGGGTGATGGAGGAGGAGTTGGGGGGGAGGAGAGGGAGAGGGAGGAGGTGTGGGGGGGAAGAGGGGGAAGAGGAGGAGGTGGGGGGAGAGGAGGAGGAGTGGGGGGGGAGGAGTGGGGATGAGGGGGTGATGGAGGAGGAGTTGGGGGGAGGAGAGGGAGGGGAGGAGGAGTGGGGGAGGAGGAGGAAGAGGAGGAGGAGAGGGAGGGGGAAGAGAGGGAGGAGGAGGACGGGAGAGGAGGAGGAGGACGGGAGAGGAGGAGGGGAGGGGGAGGGGGGGAGGAGGAGGAGGGGAGGAGGAGGGGAGGGAGAGGAGGAGGGGGAGGGGGAGAGGGAGGAGGAGTGGGGCTGAGGGGAGATGGAGGAGGAGTGGGGAGGAGGAGGGGAGGAGAGGGAGAGGGAGGAGGAGTGGGGGGAGGAGGAGTGGGGCTGAGGGGAGATGGAGGAGGAGTTGGGGGGGAGGAGAGGGAGAGGGAGGAGGAGTGGGGGGAAGAGGGGGAAGAGGAGGAGTGGGGGGAGGAGGAAGAGGAGGAGGAGGAGGAGAGGGAGGGGAAGAGCGGGAGGAGGAGGACGGGAGAGGAGGAGGAGGGGGAGGGGGGGAGTGTGGAGAGGGAGAGGAGGAGGGGAGGAGGGGAGGAGGAGGGGAGGGAGGAGGAGGAGGGGGGAGAGGAGGAGGGAGGAGGGGGGAGAGGGGGAGAGGAGGAGGGGAGGAGGGGGGAGAGGAGGAGAGGAGGGGGGGAGGAAGGGAGGGAGGAGGAGGAGGGGGGAGAGGAGGGGAGAGGAGGAGAGAGGAGGAGAGGGACCCTTACATCCAGGCCATGTCCTTGGGACGATCATGACATATGTGAGGAGTCTGAGGACAGATCATTCTATACACACTGTACAGTGCACTTCAAGTTCACTCACTGGGGCTCTGCTCTGCAGACTGCATCCGACGACTATGTCCAGTATAATACCTGCCTCGATGCCTCCAGCTGTCACCACTCATCAGGCACTGACTACTCTGATCTGCTATAACGTGTCTGCATGTGCAGTGACGCTGCCGCTGTACAGGACAGGCAATAGAACACCGGGAGGGAGAGCTGGCCTCTGCAAATGACGGTGACACGGGGCAAGGTTAGTGATCACATGACTAGACTCGGATACGACTCAGTCACTGAATCATGTATGGGCAGAGGCTGGGCAGTACTGGAAGAGACCAGAGACACAGACAGGTCACTGATATAATCATAGCGGCGCGCAGCAGCAGGGAATGTGTTTGCATCAGTTCCGTCGGGAGACTCGGGAAATGTCCTCCAGTGCTGCGCTGCGCCTCTAATGATACTACAGTTGGACGGAGTGCCTGCCTGGGTACATGTAACATACCGCAGAGGCGCCGGGCGGCATCCCCTGCATTATACAGCACCGCACCGCACTGAACACTTACATAACGCGGGAGACCGGTGGGAGACAGGGATTAGGGAAAACAGCGGCCGTGCGCCCTAGGCGGCAGTGCGCCCTAGGCGGCTGCCTAGTTCGCCTAGTGGTAGCCCTGCTCACGGCCACCGGTGATCGGCTTTTATTTTCCTCCTCACGCTATCAGCGTGAGGAGAAAAAATAGCTGATTACCAGCTCTGTTTACATCACATGATCTGCTGTCATTGGCTGACAGCTGATCATGTGGTAAGGGGTCGGGACCGACCCCTTACTCATAGACTCGCTGATCACCGAGCGCGCCACGTGCGCCCTGCAGGGGGCGTGCAGGCCGCTCGTGCACGGGACGACGTCAATAGACTTAGTCCTGGCAATGTAGGTCCGCGCTGTTGCCGTCATTTGGCAATAGCGCGGATCTGAAGCGGTTAATGTTTGCTGCACAACATTTAGACAAGCCTGTGAAATACTGGGAGAATATAGTCTGGTCAGATGAGACCAAAATTGGACTCTTTGGATGCCATAATACACACCATGTTTGGAGGTCAAATGCCATTGCACATCACCCCATAAACACCCCCATACCAACAGTAAAGTTTGCAGGTGGGAACATCATGGTGTGGGGCTGTTTTTCAGCATGCAGTACTGGCAAACTTCTTGTCATTGAAGGAAGGGTGATTGGAAAAATGTACCAAGACATTCTTGATAAAAATCTGCAGTGATCTATCAGGATGATGAAGATGAAAAGATGGTGGAAATTTCAGCAAGACAACGATCCCAAACACAAAGGCAAGGAAACTCTCAATTGGTTTCAATGAAAGAAAATAACGTTGCTAGAATGGCCTAGCCAATCACCTGACTTGGCTCCGATGGAAAATCTATGGATAGAACTAGATTTGAAGACTGTGTGGAAGAATGGGCCAAAATCACACCTGAGCAATGCATGTGACTAGTTCCTCCATACAGGAGGCATCTTGAAGCTGTCATTACCAACAAAGGATTTTGTAGGAAGTATTGTCAATTTCTTGGATATCTTTTTATATCCCTTTCCTGTTTTATATAGTTCAACTACCTTTTCCCGTAGATCCTTTGACAATTCTTATGCTTTCCCCATGTCTCAGAATCCAGAAACGTCAGTGCAGCACTGGATAAAAGATGAAAGGGTCTGCCAGGAGTCCACACACACTAATTATTAGCAAACAGATCCCAGGTGAGGATGGTTACCTTTTAATAGCCATTCAAACCCCTTTGTGTCAACTTGTGTGCATTTTATTAAGCCAAAATCGCCAGGGTATATTAACTTTTGATCAGGGTCATTTGGGTAGTTTCTGTTGTCATTATGTTTCAAAAAGAGTAAACACTGTTGATTGATAATAAATGGCTTCAGCCAAACACTAACCATGACTGAAAGAAAAGTTTTTGTGTTATTCATATTCTCCGAAAAATGGCCAAGAAATCATAAATTCTGCCAGGGTATGTAAACTTATGAGCACAACTATATATATATATATATATATATATATATATATATATATATATATATATATATATATATATATATCAGGCATAAGTTGACATGATATTTTTACACTGATTAGGATGTTAACATCTGAAGCAAAATATATTTCAACACACAACTAGCCAGTGAAAATTGAGAAATACTTGTGAATATTAACTAAAGAGGTAAAATGGAACCTTCACATACCTTTAGAATGTGTTGTCACTTATCAGCAGTATAGATTGTCTAGTCTGATAGTCTTAAGTACCTAGCTTTTATATTTAAATTTTATCTGGAGTTGTTAGATGCCTTGTTAGTAATCTTTATGTAGCACTGGTAGATTTATGTAAATTTAGTAAATTGCTCGTTAGGGGAGTTCGTTTTGCCTTTGTTCCAGCTTGGCTGACGTTGCGTGTGGTTCCACACTGAGCCAGTGGGTGTCGCTGTTACCATTGGCTGGTGTTGGAAGGGCAACGCGTCGAAGCGTATGGGTGCTCCTCTGTCCCGGAGACAACTCGGTGGAGGTGGTCCTCCGAGTTGCATTCTGGGAGAGGGTATTTATGGGACAGACGCCATGTTTTGGGGTTAGTTTACAGCCACCCGCTGGCCCTCCTGGCCGACAGGTATGCGTTAGAGTACTACCTCGTGGTCCTCCGTTCCGGAGGCCCGCGCCGCTGTGGCGTGTGGGTGGGCCCAGAAGCATGTCTGGGGCCTACCACAGCAGCCAATGAATGGTCCTGAGCTGTCTATCCAGAGTGAAGAAGCTGGACAACCGAGAAGATCCCAGGGGAGGACCCGTCATGGAAGGATCATGCAGAGTGCTGGTCTGGAGAGGGGCCTGGTGACTCGGTTGGAGGACGTATCTTAAAGTAGTTCTACAGCATAGTACTGCCGGGTTGGCTTAGAAGTCCAAGTACTGTGTCTGACATTTAGCGCAAAAACCAATACATCCTGTGGCAGAGGATCGTACGGGTTTATTTCAAGCAAGTCTGTGGCAGAGACTTTTGTTCGTGCTACGTACTGGCTGCTAGGCAAGTGAGAGAGGCCTATCCAGGCGGGCAAAGATTGTGTTCCACAAGGGGATTGCATCCAATTACAATATTCAACTTTAAAGGACGTTCTCAAGAATCCTAAAGAAAGGTATTTGAGCTTCCCTGCAGCTTCCCTCCTGCCTCTTTCCTGCTACTTCTTTCGTTACAATGTATAAGAGAACCGCGCTAAATATGAACAATCAATGAATCCTCAAATGGTACAATACCGTAAAGTGATCAATATAAATTATAAAATTATGATCTTAAATATCGACAGAATATATAAGTAGAAAATATTCCGAAATTAGTGCTAAAAAACAGATACAAATAAATGAGATAAGTGAAAAAAAGAAAAAAAAGTTCGTGAAAAAAAGGTGACTTCTGATAACCACAGTCCTTATTGCAATATGCTCCACCAGTAGTGATTGAAAGCTTTAGTGAATAAAAAACATCTTGTGAGAAGAATCCACCACCTATATAGATATATGTTTACCAGAGGTAAGCTGTAATGAAGCTTATGCCAGAAATCCACTCAGTGGGGACACCACCATCTGTCTCAGCATAGAGGGAGGATCACCCGGGACTCATCGACAACAAATAATTCAGCAATGGAAACCCAGGGGAATAAAAAAGACATCCTCCATAGTGTGAATCCGTTTAGATAGTTTATTGAGAGTAATAAAAGTAGCGCACTTACCAAAAAGAACAAATAAAACAGCATGTATTAAAATCAGCCGGCCGGCCTGCATACACCCCTTCGCTGTGGAATGGAAACGATGACGTCAGCGCGTCTGCCTTCCGATGTACGTTTCGTCCTATTGGACGTTGTCATAGGAACGGGCGACGCACTGACTCATCGCTCCTTA